>NW_008584556.1:0-33811 GCF_000691845.1 Merops nubicus | reverse complement strand
CCTGTAGAATAAAACAATTTCGCTTGCCCCCATTTTTTTTTTTTTTTTTTTTTTTTTTTTTTAAGTTTATTGTAACAAGGGGAGAAAGATTTGTCTAAAAAGCCTGTTATGGAATGGTCTTGTGTAATTCCATATGGAGGAAAAAACCCTTTTACTTTCTTAAGAGGATGCTGGTAAAATCCAGAGAGAGCTACACGGCTCTACCTATTGCAAAGCTTACTGATTTGAGTTTCTTTTTTAGGTTTTACATAGATATATATATATATATATACACACATACACACACACACATATCTGCTTAACTAATGTCTGTAATCTACAAATTTTAGTTATCCCTGTCTGTGCAGCACACATTAGCTTTTTGTCTTCCACTAGAAGCTTCTTTGCTGTACTTCTGAAATTATGTAACTGCAAAGAACTGTGGCTGAACAAAGTTTAAAAAGTGCTGGAACATTTGTGGAGATTTTCTCCATTTCTGCTAAGGACTGAATTGATTATTTGCACCAACTATTTATCTGTTTCTTTAACTATAAGTTCTTCATTGTTTCTTATCTGAAAGAAGGTGAAAAATCAAAATCTGCAGTCTCGATAACATGGGACGAAGAGCTTAAATTCAGATTCAAAGTACAAAGAAATGCAGTAATTTTTTTTCCTTATTAGTTATAATTTAATAGCTAATAAAATAACAGAATTTAATTATATTTAATTACTACAAGTGAGAGGAACCTAACAATAAAATAGGAGAAAAGATGACTTCTATGCAGAAGCAATAGTGCTTGCAAACAAACTGATGTTTAATCAATCGATCTGTTAGACCTCAGTCCTTTCTGTTGGTACTTCTGACATTTTTGATGAATTCTCAGCACATGTTTCTGAGATGATAATGAGACTCAACTTACAGAAGCATTGGGAAAACACTAAGGTTTGTAAAATGATTTCTCATTATCAGGTGATAGAAAAACTAGCTAAGTGAAAATGTATTTTACAAAGCTTCAGATGGTGGGATTCAGAGAATGTTTAACATGTATTTACAATTAAGCTAGATGTTATTTTATGTGAAACTGCTATTGAGTGATTGATGGCTCTTTCCTAAGCAGTAAGACAGCATAGGTGCTCTATAAATCACTAAAATTAATGTTTGTCTTGCACTATTATAATAGCACTGTTCCTGATTACATCGTCTGTGCTCTGCTCTCACTCCCAGAGAAATTTTGGTGCTGATGTTGGTGAGGCTGTCAGCATCTCATTCACAGAACAAACAACCTGGCTACTCTCAAAGGGTTTGCAGTTCTTACAATGAAAATAGCCCTTTCAGCATAAATCAATATCCCAAAGTCATGGGAAGTCTGTAGCAAGGCAAATAAATAGTTGCACTAGAATATCCTTAGACCCTTTTTATACATTTTGTGCAATCAGTGAAGTGCTATAAACATTAGAAATAAATGAGATAGTAAGTGGTTGATAGTTGATGTAATTATCTAATTAGGTTGAGTATAAAAGCCCACTTCAGTCTCCCTAATTGCTTAGCTACTGGTGGAAGAACAGTTAATAAAGTGGTCTGAGTTTTTTCAGGAGGAATACCAATGGAAGACACCCCTTTCCTGGAAAAATCCTTCTTAGGAAAGCAACTTCTCATAGCTGTGTGGGTGGGCAATAAACCTAGTATTCAAACAACAAATTATGCAAACTGGGATCATTTAATTTGCATAAAAGTATGGATGTTCATGCTGGAATAGCAGATCTTTGAGTATGTTTTGTTTGTGGGTTCCCCCCCTGTTTCTGACATTTTAGGGGACTTTATCCTTGTTATATGTGCCAATGTGATTTAATGTTACTTAGTATCTCAGAAAAAAAAAAAACCAACATTGATGTTAGCTCTGCTTTAAGCAAGAAATTGAAATACAACTATAGAGCCTCCTTCCAAATTATATTTTTCTGCAGCAAAAAAATCATAGATTCCCAAAGATTTTTCCTGCTGGAATTTATCAGGAACTGAATATTATTAGGGATCACATTTTGCTGGGAGGTACTCAAATATCCTTTCGTGGTATTGTTTTGTTTTGTGCCGTATCGTGTCATCCCCTGTCCCCTCCCAGACGTACAGGAAGCCAGAATATCAGTTCTCTGTGTATCTCTTCAGTGCAGAAAGGCATATACTGAGCCTGAAGAACTGGGTGAAAGAAAGTGCCTGTGATGAACTGAACTGTGATGAACAAAACCCAGCAAAACAGGGGTTTACCTTCAATCCAGTACCTTATCTAAGAGTAAATTCATTGAAATTTCTTTTACACATTTAAAAGACTTTTCTCTTAATCAGACAGTCACTCCTCAAAACGATTTAGTTGTTCTGTAAGCTGATGCAACCATTCCTACTACTTTCTTCCGATTGTATTGCATCCTGATTCCTGGCTCTTATAGGAGGCACAGTGAGATTCTTCATTTCCGATAGGTCGTCCAAGTCTTACTTAAAGCAGACTGAAGTTAACATACGTATTGCACGTGAAGTAAACCATGCCCTAAGTATTGTGACAATAATAAAATGTGTTTACTTCTGTGGGGAAAAAGCTCTCATTTCTTTCTCAGAATTAAATCCTCTCCTCTCCCAACTGAGTTTCTCTTCCTCATCTTACTGGAAAAAGAATCTCTTTTCCATGAAAGAAAATTTGTAGAAATCACTATAGAGAACATTAGCGCTTCTAATTTTCTCTGTTTGCTTTTGATAGTGGTTAATGAAGTCCTGGCAGTAGCTAATTAGGCTGTAAACATGCCTTCTAGTTGTAGACATGTGTCTAGTGAGGTAATAATTGATATTCTTGATAGGACCCCTTCCCTTCCCTGTTTATATTGGAGCTCTGGGCCTTAATATAATGGGAGTCAAGAGTGTTACTGAAGACACTTGAATACTCAGCATGCTCTTCCAAATATATGTTTTTATTAAAAGAACAATATTAATAATAATGATAGATTGGAAACCCTGATGCTTGCTCTCCTTTCAGCCTTGCAGGGATGATACCATGGGAATCTCAGCTTAGGGTGGCACTTCCAAGCTGCCAGTTTTATTGTAGGAAACCAGGAAATGCTCTGAAGAGCTGGGACAGATGGGATGGCGAGGAGGCAGATGAGTGGGCAGGAAGCCAAGAAGCTTCAGTCATTAGAGCTGACTATACTGACTTGTCTTTGCAGAATTTTGCTGTGTCAGCAATTTTGTTATGGAAAATTTTAGTCTCTGTTGAGGAACAGTGCCATTTTTGAAAAAAAAAGAACCTTTCCTACCAGGCTGGATTTGTCACCTTGCTTCCTGTGCACTTTGGAGGTGTTGCAGGGCCATGGCAGGTTGCTTTAGTGGGGCAGCACAGTGGTCTCTGACATGGAATCCTCAGCAGAGGACATGTGGTACCCTCCACTGAGATGCTGGCAGACCACTTCAGGAAAGGGGAGTAATCACAGCATTTCCTGACTAAAATTTAAAACTACTCTCTCTCAGTTCGTAGCCAAACTAGACTAGACACTAGTCTTGGTGTATTGGTCCATACATTGGTCCATTTTGTTGAGCTTATGTTTTCTGATTTCACTCTGAAAATGATTGACTAAAGTGAGCAGATTTTAGGGAATTAACATTTTTTTTCTACTGTAATCTACAGCACCCTGTGAGATTTTTGCAGTATGTTCTTTCTATGAAAGGTCCCAAAAAATGTCCATGTTGTTTTTGTTTTGCAAGTACCCAAGAGGAATAGTATCTTCTGTTACTCTCTGTGACATTGTTGACACCATTAATGAAGCCACCTCTTACCCTGTGGGGACTTGTATCCCATTTCTCAGAAAAGTTGCTTCAATTTATTTATCTATTTATTTATTTATTTTTAGCAGATCTAGTTACAGCAGCTGTCTTGCTTCCTTTGCTTTGCCTTTTAAGCACAGAATTTCCATTACATCCCTGTCACCTCTGAAGTATGAAAAGCCATTTACAGCATTGTTGACATGTCAGTTATAATGCCTTCCCTTCTGCTCTTCAGAGAGTCTACCAAAGGGGATTGTATTTGAGGGAGATTGAGGTTTTTTTTTTTTATTATCGCTTTTAATATAGACAGATGAACAGAATTTTAAAATCAAGTTTACTGTTTGACCCCAGGGGAAAAAAGAACAACATATGTCATGATGCCTGAATATAAGTAATCTTTGTATACTTTGTTGTTGATATTATCTCTCCTTCCTTAATTTAATAAGAGATTTGCTTATTAATGTGAGGAAACTTACTGACAATATATTGTTTTCTGCAAATTTTCTAGTGCCAATTATTTTTTTGTGTCATGGTTTACCTCAGATGATTTTCCAAATTTTGTAATTGAAATTTGGGTTATTAACCAGATGAAAATATTTTCATATGTTTTCTGACTGACTTGGCAATGCTTCCTAACTGATAGTTGTGAACAGGTAGGAAAATAAGATTTGAAAACTTTGCTTGGACAAAACAGGAGAAGACCTAGGGTGTTAGGGGAGTCTCCTCTGCTCATTTCTCAACCATTTATGCTCCAAACACCACAACAGGCTGTACAACTCACTGCCATGCCAAAGTGGGCTGTTCATCCATATGGCCCAGCTAGCAAACACAGTATGTATCAGAAACATTAGATTTACTGCCCATACACAGATCACCTGTGCCACATATTCACAGCAGGTTCCTGGGTCAGATTCTATTTTGGGGGGTATGAAAATGGCCAAGTTTGGACATGAGGTACAGCTCTGAAGTTTATAGTTTTTTAAAGCCTTTTCTCTAATAAAGATTTTCTGCTCAAGTCTTCCAACCTGAAGTTTGATTTATATCTTAGTCATATCTTAATCACGGGACAGAAAATCTGCAATATTTGCTTTCACATATGGTGTGACTGCTGCAGAGCCTGAACTAACAGAAGAGGTTAGCTTAGAAGTAAACTGAAAAACCTTGGAAAATACTTGTTCTTAATACAAGTAGTGTTACAGTAGAATGAGGCATTTGCTGCCTTCCAAATAACGGGAAAAGGTCAAATGAACAGTGGTTGTCAGTAGACAATTTGCTGCTTGTTTTTCTTCAGAAAGATTGATTTTCTTCTGTTAGATCAAAGAAGAAATCCAGGAACTTTACACTAATAGAAAAACAGGAAGCAACAGAAAATAAAGTTGCCCAGCTTCATGTCCCTTTAGTATCAAGGTTCATTGAGTCATGCAAAGAGTCGTTGACGCAGCAGAATGTAGAAATTCTCTAGAAGAAAAATAAAACCACAGGGATTTGCTTTCCTCCCATTCACAAGGTCAACAACACACACTCTCTCCTCTGTGGTTCCAGTGCAATTCTCCGTAAGAGCTGCTTGGTGAGGTACAGTGGAACAGAGCAGCATTAGCTGCAGTACTATGAAAATAATTTTGCTTATGGGAATATACATTTGTTACGAGTAAATGTAATGTAAATTGACATAGTAGAACGATGTTTGTTGTAATTGAGACTGGGGCTGTATTCCTTTCCATGAAATAATGCCTTTTAAACAGCTTGTGTTAATTCCTCTGTGGACATGTGGCCTGTACTGAAATGGGTGTTGCATTCTTTCTTTGTCACTGTGGCATGGTGACCAGCCCTGTAGGTCTGGCTTCTTCCCTTGGCTACAGACATGAGAGGTGCAGAAAGTAAGTTCAGCATTTCTACTGGCATTTTAGGAGGAAAAGAGGGATCCTTCAGTGGGAAACTTGGGAACACACTGGTTCATAAAGAGCTATAGAGTCAAAAATAATCTTTATGTAGGTGCAAGAGCTGTCAGAACGGCATTTATGATGTGGTACTTTGCTCTGCTCAGGCGTCTTCATCTGTGTGATGAGGAAAAGGTGAAACCCATCAGCCCCATTGTGTCCCTGTGCTGAAGGCTGAGCAAGGCTGTGGGGGAGACTAGGCTGAGTTTGCACAGGTCACTGGAAGCCTGCAGCAGGTCCAGTGCTAGACCTATGGTCTAGAGAGGACATCTCCACAGGGGCTGTCTGTGGGCCTGAGGAGTTTGTTGTAAATCAGAAGAACTGAAAATTGCTCTATTAGAAAGTGAAAAGCAGTGGAAAGAAGCACTGTGCAAGGACACCGGAGGAAGGGAAAAAGAGGTTTGTTCTCAGGTAGTTTAATTTTAATCTGTCTATCCCAGCAGGTCTATGTTTTCTTGCTTTGAAAGGTTACCTTGGTCAAGTTTCTTTTTAATGAAACCTGGCTTTGCAGATTGAAAACCTTTGGTGCCTCTTGGCTTCGAAGTGGCGAAGCGGTTCCACCCTGAGGTACTGGCCAGTTCAGGTCTTGTAATATATTGCAATCAAAGGAGAAGAATACATATCCTAATATGTCAAGCAATTTACAAATTCATTCTTAAAAAAGGAATTATAAAGAAGAAAAGCAACCTCCAGTACAAAGACCTAAACAGCCCAAGTATCTAACACCTTTCTAATTTTGTTCTTCTGGTGTATGTTGGTGGAAGGATCTAAAACAGTCTTATACAGTTTCAGTTCAGAAAAATATGAAGTAGCACAACGCATGAGATCTCGGAGAGGAAAAATTATAGAAACAGCTTTGGCATAGGTAATTTTCTTTTTTTGAAAGTTAAATATGTCTAAACACTATAACTGGGATAGTCAGTGAACACAGACTGCCAGATTACAGGAATGTCTTCCTGTAATCCTCTTATTCCAGGTAAAATAATCAGGCCCGGCATCCAGTTTACATGTTCCCCTCCTACAAAGTAGATTCCTCACTTCCTTTGTGGGCTTCATAAATATGCAAGGGTATGAACTGAAACAGGGAAGCACTGTCTCTGCAGAAAATGTATGATTTTCTTCAAGCTACGGCTATGATCCGCAGGGCATTGTCAATGTCACAGGATTTCAGTTGTGCTGAGATTGCTTGGCTGTTTTGGTTTTGTATTCTCATTCAATTTCATAACAAATTCAAATGTCTTTCGAAATAGTTACCTTCACAGCTCTGTGTTTTTAAATCAGAACTGATAAGCAAAGTAACTGTCGGGGTAATACTGGCATCAGATTCACCAGATACTCCAATTTTACCTCTGGGAGCCCACTTTTTAAACTTACAGCCTTACCTCCTGGATAATGCACAGTAAGTTCCATATTCTGATTAAGACCAAGATAAATTTATGTCCTTCATATCAGAATTGTTTGGACTATTCATGTTATCCATGGACATATATTTAACCTCCTACTGTGGCGTGAAAAGGCACATCAATGACTTTTTCTAAATACCTACTTTATTTTGCTTGAGTGCTTGTTAGAGTCTTTAGCTTTCCTTTGCATTCAAATAAAAGTTACAAAAATGGGAAGAATGTTGATGAAACTGAACATTCTAGCTCCAGGGTCTGACACTCTAAATCTGGCTAAAATCTAAAGTCTTTAATGCTTCTGTACTGACAAAAACCAGTACCATGTGCTCAGATTCTAAATGCTCAGTGAAACGCAGCAGTACTGTGACTCGCTTGCTTAGCTACTATCCTTTGTGTTTCCCTGGCTGTTTAACTAAAACAATTTTTGTGTGTCCCATAACATTTGCAGGCTACTGATTGAGAACCTTTTGGAGAAACTGTGAAACACAGTGGGAGGTTATTCAGGCACTATCTTTACTATTAATTTTCAAAACCCTATGGTTGCAATTAATGACAGATTTGCAGAAGGCCGATAGCTTTGTCGTTTTCCCTTCGAGCAGGACCTGTGGTGTCCAGCACCTCACGCCACTGTCCTAATCACAGGAGTGCTCTGCTGCAGCACTGCTCTTCTCTTGTGCTCTTCCTGAGCTCCCATTCTAATAAGCAAAGTGCCAAGTGCCAGGTTTCTCTCTTGTAAACTAATGATTTCTGATTTGAGAAGCAGAGATGTAAGTTAAATATTTTTTATGTGGCAAGGGAGTTCGATACCCTACTTGTTTGGTATTACTGAGGTGTTTTGCTGGTGGTGGTGTTTCTGCGCGTTAACTAATGTAAAAAGGTTTGGTGAAAATTTAAAGAAACATCTGTTTCTTCAGAATTTGGTCTTGGGCAAGTCATGGATGTGCCTGGTCCACCTAGAAAATGGAGGTAATTATCCTCAGCCCTAGAGACGTGCTCTGAGCTCTTTGGCCGGAAAGTGTTGGGGGTAATATGAGGATCAGCATTAGTCTCATTTGGGCAGCACAGAAGGAATGAATGTCCTTGCACAAAACATATTGAGAATTGATCAGCATATGTCTCTGACTGCAAAGGGATAACTAGGTATTGTTTTGTGGTCTCAGTCCTTTCTTACCATCAGTCAGGTAGATTGAATTTACTAAGTAAAATGTGGCAGTCTTAAACTAACAAAATGGAGTTCAAAATAGTGAAATCTACATTCTGCTTTTTGCAAACTGTAGCTTTTATCTGTAATAGGCATAGTATAAAGACAGACGGATATGTAGTACGCATATTCATGGAACACAGCTTGGTAATAACAAACACTTTAAAAACATTATCTGTATCACAGTGTAGGCTTTTTTGAAATGGAAGTTGCCGTTGTCACACGAGCCTCTGGTGTTTTGTGGCAACAAATATGAAGAAAATGATAATAAAACAAATCCTTCTAAAAACTGAAAGTGCTAGCAGAACTTAATTACTGGCAGAGGGCAGCAGGAAGAAAAGTGTCAGATGAATAGCTTCCCTAAAGGTTTTAATTTTTAATTATAGATTAAAGAAAGCCTTTGCTGAGTTGCCTAAGATCAATATGAAATACAGATCATTCATCTACACTACAGTGCAGTAGTGGCATAGTTATAAATATTCAAACAGAAAATGAAAGTAATATAAACAGCCCTGGTTTTGGAGGACAATTATTTCAACTTACAATACTTTTATATGCTGTGGCATACTGCAGACAAATACAGAATAGTTCCAAAGGTCTGGAAGTATGCAACAGAAAAAAATTATGTAATTAGTGATTTTGTATATTCGTTGTGACTGAATTTTCCCCAAAGGTTCCTTCTGGTGGATTTGTGCCTAGCAGGTGAGTGAGCTGCATCATTACATAATGATGTTTTCAGAATGCAGAGTGGCTGGTGCAGCCCTGGGAGCACAGGTCACTTCAGTGCAAGAGTCACACTTGACTATGTTCAGTCATAGTTCATGAATGAACTGACTAAACTATGGCATTTTGTTGCTTTGCTTAATTTTTGCTCAAATTTAGTTGCTAAATTACTGACCTATATCCTCTCTGAAACTGTTATTCTGAATTTATTAAATTAATAATTAGTGTATTGAATTACGATATTTAACGTAGCCACCAACCATGCTATTCTGCATGAAAGAATGACATTGGATTCAATTTTAACATAACAAACCTTTTGTTCATTTTGTGTTCTTAAGAATGCTGAAACAGGTACATTTATTTTAGTTTCATACTTAGTGTTGCTTTTTTATTTTTTAGATATCCTTTCTTTTGACAAGGGAGGTAGAGTTATCCCCATTAAAACTTTTCTGAAATAAAACAGCTATAATCAAGGGAGACTCCCTGGTGAGCTGGCTGCATGGCTGACGTGAGCTTGTGAGCTCTGCTTACACTGTCTTCAGGAAGATTTGCTCTAAACTCCTGGTGCTGCAAGCTAGCTCACTTTGTTGTTCACAGGTTCACAGAGTTGCTGACATGATAACTTTTGCTTTATGAAAGCCAAGAAGATGTAAAGTTACACTGACGGGAATGAGGAACACACAGTGCAGGAGCAGTTTGCTGCAGATGCCAAAGGTAATTAAGGCGCCTTCGCTGAGCCTGGTTATGGAGGTATCTAATTCACAATGTAATTGATTAGTTCCAATTATAAGTCAAATTAAAAAGACTACACCAATGTTCTTTTTTGTTACTCCCTACTCTGTCAGTGCTGTTGGTCAGTGCCATGGAAAAACTGTCTTCTGTTCTGGTTTGTGTGGCAGAATGCAACGTCAGAGAGAGAAATATGTTGATAACTGAGACAACCTGTACATTTTAATAGTATTTCAATTGAAAGAAACTTGTCACCTGTGCAAGGCAGCAGAAAAAAACTTGCTTCTGGCTACTGAGTGACACTTAAAATTTTTGCAAAAAAGAGAAGTCGTATGTGCTGATGTGTGGGAACAGAGCGAATGGTGCTGTGTTCTGCTTGTGGAGTTGGCAGGGAGAACAGGGCGTGAAATCACCTGAGCAACACACCCAGAACAGCTGAGGTTACTGGCTGGGAATTCCCTCAGGTGCTCCTTTTTCGTCACCTCTCCTCCCCCAAATCTCTTCTTAAAGAAGGCAGATACAAGAAATCCAGTGGAAGATAACAGCTGTACTCTTTCCATATGACCGTGTGTATAGGAATGTTGAGTAATACTCCTCATGTTTTACCAATTAGCAATGTCAGGTGTCAAAAATGTGAAACCTTCTTTACATTCACTACCAACACAAGGAACTGTGAAGATGGGGACTTGCTCTGCAAAAATGGTGTAAGTCAGCTATTTTGACAGGTTTTTTGGTGTTGCTCTTTATCTGTTAATATTCTCTGAGAATGTCCAGAATCCTTCATGTTTCAACAACAGGTGTAAAACACTGCACAATAAATCTGGCTTAGCAGAGAGCTCTTTTCCTGTTGCTTGCAGTTAGCAGAAGCAGACATCTGGGCTGTTATAATTTTGCCTTCACTTGATGTTGCTGTCTAAGAGCACCAAAGATGGTGGACTGTGGGATGTATTAATCCCAGGTAGGAAGTTACAAGAAATCCCAAGATTGTTTCAGCACTATATGTCACTGAAAAACATTCTTTGAGGTCTTTGGTGCAGGGGAAAAAGTGAAGCCAGAAGGTGAGAAGCTAAGATGCAAACAGCAAAAGCTAAGATGCTGCAGCTGGCAGAAGCATCCTGGTTGTCAGCCAAAGCATCAGACTGCAAAAGATACCGTCTGGCATTTCAAGAGGAACAAGTGAGTATGTCTCCAGCATTAGATAACCTCAAAGTGTGTATTCAAGAAAGAGCACAAAGAAATAATTCTTTAAGGGTTTTTCTTTAGAAGTCTTTGTAACTGTCTACATCAGAGAAAAATGCAAATCAACGAGGATGCTGTAAAAATAACGTGTGACTGCAGAGACTCTGGGCTGTGTATTGCAAGCAGTGTCTGTGAGTGTGTGTGTGCTTCCCAGGCTTCTGGGAGGGCTGCATGGCCCCTGGCCAAGTGCTGTGCTATCCTTCTGGAGTTCGCTTCCTTTGGCCCAATGGCCTTGTCGCAGCACTTCAGGGTTGAGAGAACAGTGGCACACCACTACTTGCTCTTAAGTGGTGTTATTGCTTCCAAGTCTAGTGCCCCGTACAAATGGCTTTTTTTTTCTTGTTGTAATGGTTTGAAAACAAACCAGTGAGAGACTCCAAGTCAGAAATACTGTTTAATAGGAAAAAAATAAAATAAATGCAATAATACAAAGGAAAACCACAGATAGAGTCAGAATACAACCTGATACTCTGTAGTTAGGGTGGTGGTAGCAGTCCAGATGAAGCAGTGGTCTCGTAGAAAAGATCTGGTAGCTCTTGTCCTTTGGAAATCCAGTGGGTAAGGCCTCCTGTGCTGTACTGAACACCAGTTTATATCCAGGTGGGACCACTTGGCTCCTCCCCCTGGGTGGAGCATCTCACAATGGGTTGATATCATTCTGTGAGTCATGCAGTGGGTCCTTGATGGTCCATTAAACAGAAATAGCTCCTGGGGGGAGTTCTGTATGAGTCATGGGGCAAGGCATGGATGGGCCCATTAAGAGGGAGGACTCCTCCTGCTGGGTGGGAAGGTGTTAACATCTCCCCTGACCTTGAACCTCTTTCCTTATCTGTTATAGCCTGGGGTGTGAGGTCTGTCCTGGGCAGCTGCTACCCATGATTTTCTTAACAGCCCATGAGCAATGACATAGAGAATATAGAATACACAGTTTTTGGTTCTACCCACATAAGGATGAACTGGTCCCAGCCCCTGTAACCATGACACTTGTGATTCGTACTTTGTATGCATACCATTGTAGAATATATGTTGTTGCATATGTTTTGGAAATTAGTGTACTGTATCAGTATTTTAAAGAACTCTGAAGACTTTGAATGCAATAATGAGAGGAGGCGTATTTGAAAACTAAGGCTTAAAAGGCAAGAGCTGGAAGAGGTTTGAGCTGTCTGTCCATTTTGGTCACAGATGTGCTGTATGACCTTGGCCAGCTGTCTAGGACCGCCTCAAGCTCAGACTGTTTCTTGTGCTGGGAGTAGTTCTGATGACTGCAGAGGTGACTCCACATACTGCAAGATATGGTGCAAAGCAGTAGAGTGTCATCTTTAATATTTTTACCATATTTTTGTCTGTAAAACCTTTATTTCCTTCACAGAGGTGCTATTAACTGAACATCTCTTATTCTGAAATATAAGGGCTGTTGTTACAGTGAAGTGGGTTACTGCTGTGTGGAGGAAGTGACTTCCAGATCTCAGCAAAAGTGTTTCAGGAGTAGAGTGTTTTGCATCAAAACTAAGCAACTCCAAATTCACCATCAGCAAATTAAAGTCTTACAGTGAAATCCAGCAGCACGTGAGGACCTATACACACCTGTCCGTGCTGGAGCCAAAGTGCAAAGCAGAACTTCGCGGTAATTCCTGGAGGTCTCTCTCTGCTTGCAGGATTTTGTGTGGCAAATACTATTTTCATTAAATTTAGTATTAAAACCAAACAAAATCACAGGTGCAATAAATATAATAATATTCAAACTTGCATGTATTTTTTTTGCAGTAACGTCTGGAATAGTTTTGAGTTTTGATTCCAAAGCTCTCTGTACTAGTAGCAGGGCAAGTCTCTATACGTGGATTTTTAACGCAGCTGTAGAAAGGATGAACAGGATATACACATCTTAAAACAGTGATAGGAAGGTGTAAGGCTTGAAGAAAAAACAGGAAAAAAAATTGCTCTGTATTTGTATTCACAGCCTATAACTATCCTGCTTAGGTTACATTAGTAAGCTGTTATTTGTAATTTGAATTTACCTATTAACATTCATTAAACCATTATTTTCTTTCCTATAAACCCATTGGAAGAATCGTGGACAAGAACTGAACTGAAGATGATTCCTTTTTTCCCTCTGCTTTGGAGCCCAGCTCTTCAGCTTCTCCTTCCTATGCCTTCCTGCCCTGGGAACTAAGCTTCGAAGACTTTCAATGGCTTTTTTTTTTTTTTTTTTCCTTTTTTCTCTCCTTATAGCTTCTTTCCTGAGCAATTTAGGGTACTGCTTCCCTGGACTGAAACACTAGGTATAAACTTAACCCATTGCTTTAATGGAAATCATTTTAATGTCACTGATAGCACCTTTTAATTTCACTAGCACTCCATGGATGATCCTTTAGTGAGAAACAAGAGGAGGAGGTTATGAATCAACAGGCATTATGGCCATTTCAGTAGTAAGAGGTGTTCAGAGCAATGAAGCTTATTTTTGATTTTGAAGTTAAGGTATACATGTCTGAATTGTCAGAAAAATCAGACACACTAGGCAAAGGAAAAGTGGTAGGAATTTTATGCAAAGAGCAGGAAGATATTTCAAAGTCAAAGGAGAATTTAAGCTGTTGGAAAGTAATTAGAAAAATTGGAACTGGGCCAGCACGCAAGGACTGGTGTCCCTGACTTTTACAAATGGTGCTATGAAATCTTAATGAAGTGAAAATGTCAAGGCCTCAGGCTTTACTGCTTGGGCAGAAAGTCATCTCTTGTATGTATTCCCTGAGGTCTTATTGGGTTGTTTGCTCTTCCAATAGAAGGAACATTTTCTATGAATCACCAGCATAAACCCACATAACACCTCTGATTTTGTGAAAGGTCTCCCATTCAGATTGTTTCACTAGTATGGGACTTGAAAGAATAGATTTAAGAAAATTCTACAGTAAACATATGTGACTTTAAATGTCTATTGAAGTTGAAGAAATATAAGTTGTCTTCATTATAAAGTAGCTTTAAACAAATTTTGCAGAAAGCTCAAATTCTTGTGGTGTTCTCTAGCATGAACATGGTTCTCTACTCTGTCATCTTGTTATATTTTTGATCAGCTGAGAAGGGAAACCTGAATTTCTTGCTGTATCTTGTTGTATGACTTGATGTGCAGTCCTATTGTAAAAAAGGTCATCATCTATCAGCCTGTATGGTCCTAGGGGGAAAAACTTGCTCTCTGAAGGATGCTAGAAGCAATCTTTAAAGATTTCAGAGTGTTTAGATTTTTACTTGGGTCAGGGATTTGGAGATATAAAATTAACAGAACATCTCAAACATTTACATTTACTTTTGTCAAAATTAAGATTTTTGTCCATGACTTTAAAGACAATACTATAGAACTTATTTACTTTCTACAACTTTTTTTTCCCAAAAAAAGCACAGCAAATACAGTAACTACATCATGTATTCACCCTGCAGAGCACATATAAAATACTACATAAAAGAAATAGAGGCTAGGGTGTGACTGATTCATTTGAACTACTCAGTACACATTGAGAAAGAATCAGGGCAATTTTATAGGCATATTCTGATCAATCATCTCCTCATGGACTACTGTCATAATACTAATGGAGAACATATAATGTTATAATTGATGAATTATGACCCACATTGTGAGTCTTGTCTGATGTACCCATGACTTCTAACCTTTTTCTTGTGGACCATATTTTTAATGTGGAACTTTGGTTTCTTGTATTCCAAGTTTAAACCTACTGATAACGGGCTGTCTGCTTTTAGTTACATAATGCATACTTTTTACAAATACTGCAGAGTCCCTGTCAGGGGTGCACAGACCACAAGATTAGAATCTCAGGTCTGTACAAACCTCTATTGAATGGATGGCACCCTTGGTTAGATGGTTACAAGTGTTTAACAGCTGTTTGGGTGGGCGAGTGCAGCATTAATGGATTCATAAAAGAACAAGGGAATCAGTAAGTAAATCCTCACTCAACTTTTTCAAGCTAAACCTTAAAGCTTCCTCATCCTCACATCAGTTCTCTCCACCCAGTATCATCTACAGTGCATATTTCTGACTTCTGCTTCCACAGGCTGTTACAGAAATAATAAAGATGACTGTGTGTAGCATAGGTTTATATTAGGGATATGTTTTGATGGTTACGTTTGCAAGAGTTACGCTTTATAATTCTGCGTATAAACATTTGCAAAGAATTTTACTCCACCGTTTTCAAGCTCTTATTCAAGAATATTACATTGTTACTTTTTATTGTGCTGAAATAAAAAAATCAGATCAGGCAGTGTTTGCAGTGAAAAATACTGGTTTGTTTCAAGCTCTTATATGTATTTAATTTTTTTAAAGTAGCATCCTTCTGGTTGCAAGGTATGGCTTCCAGGTTATTTTCTCACTCAAGATCCCCCTTGGAAGAGCTGGAGGGACAGTGATTTCCACTAAATTCTTTCTGCACTTCAGATTGTATGCACCTTCATATTTAACACTAAAATATTTTTTTTTCTCTTAGAAAACACAGTAGGGGACATTTTAAACAAATCAACATACACTAAGAGTCATTAATGGAAACTTTTAAGTATTACAGGAGAGTCTTGGGTTGCTTTCTGACCATACAAAACAGGGTCAGAAAAATGGGATATAAAGAGTGTGGCAGGTAGCAAAATAGCAAAGATAGAGGAACTGTAGGAGGCTGTGTATGGTAGGTATATATAAGCTATAATTTGGAAGCTGCATGTAGAGCACTAGTTCTTGGTTAACAATAAGATGTATAATTTGAGAGGTTTACAGAATTTTTTTCAGAGGAAAATAGAGAAAAGTGTATACGAGAGAAGAGAGCACATCCAAGATATTACTGACAAAATTGTCATTTGGCTGCCCTGAGAGGAAACACTGGCAAGAATAAGAGACAGAAAGGTCAGAGAAAGAATAACAGGATGTGGCTATTTATAGCCACTACTGCATACCTCCTAGGTGTTTCAGCATATGAAAATGCAGACTAAGCCAGGAGGAGTAATGCAGGTAAGAAAGATCGGGGAGATAATCACTGCTGAATGACATTAACTGGATCTTTGTGGAATTGTTCAGGTGGGAAAATAATTTCTGTTTATGGAGCAAATAGCTGTAGGAAACATAGAAAGTGTTCAAATAAAGACTTTATTATACTTCAAATAATATTAGTTTCAGCTCCATCATGAAAACATTTTGGATGTGTAGGAGGAAAGTGTGGTAGGTCCATATCCTCCTTGCAGAGGAGAATTACTGAAAACAGTATGCTCTCAATGGAGGTTGTTAATGAAAATATGGAAGTGAACATGATGCTGAAGAAATCTGAATTTTATGCTCTGAGTTGAGGGCATTCTTCTGCTGACTGCTTGCTCAGCATAGAATGATATTAACAGGCAGACCAGCAGCTAAACTTCTCCTTCCATCACCACATCACACACCAGAGTTCCAAAGTGCCAGACAACCAGAGGGAGGAACAAGTTCATGCACTCACCCACCACAGTGGATGTGAAGAAGGGAGTGAGCCAGGCAAGGAGCCAAACCGTGGGAGACAGTGGTAGCCAGGCCATGAGCCCAGTTATATAGTAGGGATTCAGAGACAGCTTCCTATCTGGGCCCTATCATCCTGGGAACTCCACTTGCCATAAGAGTCAGGCAACACTTCCAATAGCCAGAATCCTCACACAGCACACGCTACATCGACAGACCTCCCAACCCCCCTGCAAGCAGAGTCAGCTCTTATAGAGGTGGCTTCTTGCCCTGCCTCCATGTTCATGTGGATGGTGGGGGAACCTGGTGGTGATCTCCTAATCAGTTCCCACACAAGGCTAGCTAGATGCTGGGTGAAAACCAGTCAGGAGGGTTTTTCTTGCCTGGTTGTGGACATCATCCATGCACCAGTCCTCATTTGGGGCTGGGGGTTTAACCCCGATGCTTCAGACATGAAACCTACAATGATTATATATGAAAGTTCTTAACTGAAGGCATCACTAGAAGTTATACGTTAATGAGCAAAACCAAATCCAACATCCAGTTGTTCTCAGAAGAAAAGAAAGTCTGTTTACAAATATCAGTAAAGCTTGAGCTAAGACACTCAGACCTGAAGAAATCTAATAAAGTCTCTCTGCAGGAAAGATTGACCTTGGCACTAATGCAAGTACCTTATCCAGGGGGGTGAGCTGCAAGAGGTTCTGAACTTCAAGGTGTTGTCTAGGTATGCTTGAATCAGGTCATCTTTGTTGCTGTGCTGATTCCACATTTTTTTGACCACTGCTCAGAGTCACTGAACTTCAAAGTAACATTGCTTTGCTGAGCTCTTCTGACTAAAGATCTTGTCCATTTGTAGGAGGTATCAAACTCATTGCTATTCATTGCAACAAAAACCTTAGATAGGCTCTCCCTTCCCTGCCCACTCCAGTGACAGTACTAACTATGGCAGTTTTAAAAGCAAAATTAGAGTCCTCACACTGAACTTTGCTGTTAGGGCTGTGAGCGAGATCAAACGTTCCTTGTCAGGTACTTTTTGAAAGAAATAGTACTGTACCCGTTATTGTGGACTTCTGATATCCTAATTACCTGCAAGCAATTCAGGGCAAAGACCTTGTGTTTGAGTTTTCCTTTTTCAATTGATCTTTCAGAGTTTAAGAACTGTAACAAGAGCTGCACTGGAAAATCTCAGTAAAAATTAGGATATCAGTTGAAGGCAATTAATCTTTTCTTGACGATTATTTGGAATTTCCATTTGTGTCCACACTGTGTCTGGCTGTGATTGTGTTACTGGCAGAGACATGAAAAAGAAGCAGAGACAAACATTTGTTCAATAGTTATCCATTTTGTGGCTGTGAGATTTGAAGAGTCAATAAAGCAAGCTGTCAAACTGAAATACCAGTTTGTATCGTTGGTGATATGGCACATAAGGAGATTTTTTTATTCATACACAGAACCTGCAAAATAATCTTTGAACACTCCCCCATTTCCATAAATTTGGTAGAGGTAAGCATATGGAGTAACTGCAGGGGCGGGCCTCTCTCTGCCCAGCACTCAGCAGTCTGGCATAACTGTAACTGCAACAGATTCTTCCTATTTGAATGTTTGTATCTTTTTCACAGTGATATTTTTCAGGTGGATTTTTTTTTCCTCTTTAATTTATGAGAGAAGAATAGATTAGCTTATATCTTCATGATCAGTCTTTAATTGGCTGAACAAAAAAAATTAATTTTGCTAGTTATACTTCAAAGTTTTTCAGAATAATTTTTTTTGTGTGTGTGTGTGTACACTAATTAATTTGAGAATTTTCTGTCTCTGTAGTAGTATGTGGATAAAATCTATTTTATAAACTTAGCAGATCTATGAATTCAGATGACCTTCCATGAATTTTCTTTCACCCTGTTTCATTGGCTGGAGGATGTTATGCATTTCTAAAGTGAAAAAACAAACCTGTGAGCTGTCCCCTGTTGCTATCACATGAATTTATTTTTAACATATCCCAAATAACCACGCTGTAACTTTATTGAATTGTCTCTTTAACAATGTTTCACTTATCAAAAAAGAGAAACCTTGGAGCAAATTGAGATTAGTTTAACTGATTCTCTTCAATGGAGTTAGCAGCTAATATGACACATTCTTTATGTTTTCTATGACACTGGCATTCGCTTCCATATCTGGCAACAGTAAGCAAACTAGAAGTCAAACACACAATTGAAAGCATCTGTCTTTTTTTTTTTTTCCTGGAGTTTCCATGTTACCTTTAGTTGTCTTTCCAGGTTTCTAGTTCAGGAAACTTGTGCAAATAACCAGTGAACCAGAATTTTCTGCTGCATGAAATGTTACCAATTAAGTATATTTTCTAGTTTTGTAGTTTTTTTTTATCTCTATGACAGTCTGTATTACCTTATTTTCTGCTTTCCCTCTCAGAATTTGTTAATGCATCAATAACAACCTGCATTCTTGATGACTTTCTGAGCTTAAGTATACCATATAAATAATTTTGATCACTGTGATTCTGTCATAAAAATCTTGGTGCACTGAATATCATTTAAAAATCTTCTCTCACTGTTCTTCAAAAAAACTGTACCTCACTGCCATTTAACATGTAATGTCCAAAGCAAGTTAACTTGATAACTAAACTCCCTTAAAGCAGATTATATTTTGAGATTGAGTGACACTGGTTATGAAAATCAAATATTAAACAGTCTCTGAAAAGCATTGAAACAAAGGCAGGAGTGACCATAACTCATTCTTCTTCAGTGGCAATCTTTCGTATTCTGTTTTTCTAAAATGTTGGAGATCTGTTGAATTATCAAGATCTAGATAACCAAACAAATAGAAAACTGTCAAATAAGTGAAAAATATTTTTGCTCTCATTTGTTGGAACATGATAACTGATCTGGTTAAAAGGAGGATTCGACATTCCTATCAGTAGCTGACCGTAAGGCTATGTATTGTGTTCTCTGGCCCTAACCTCTACAAATGAAAACCCCAATGGCAGAAGAAAGTCCTTTCCCTGTAGGGGCTAAATTTGAAAAAACAAACAAACCACCACCACCAAAAAAAACCCCAACAAAACCATGCCATCATTGAAGGTGTTCTGATAATGGCAATGCTTGAAAGTTCAAGAATACTTAAGAAAAGCTACAGCAAAGCTGTAGCTCTCCTCTGTTCAAAAATGTCGTATTACAGGTGAAGCAATTTAAGGAATGATTGTTGCTTTTAGTATTTTTGCTTCAGGATGGACCTTCACAAGGTGAGAAATTTAAAGATGGAGAAAGAGGAGAACAAACCTAATAGTTGCATCAGAACCAAATGGTATCTTCAAGATGGTGCTATAATATACAGTGTGCTGGGATATCTTTCACTTTTTCCAACAAAATTTTAAAGCCTTCTTTTTGTTTTCAGTGGGAACTCAAAAAGTCTCTATTGCTGCATTCCTGACAGCTTCACAGTAGAAAGGTATGTTCCCTCATGTAGCAAAATAGCCTAATTAATGAGTAATTATCTTTAGACTAGAATTCTCTCACTTATAAATATTGAAAACAAAATTTTTTATTTCTTTGTATATGAAAGCAATCGAATAATGCAATAGCTTGTGAGTCATGTAACTCCACAAAGGGCAAAGATATCAAGAAAGGGTCACTGTGTATTTGAGGTAAGATAAAATTTTTGATGATTTACAATAGCAATTTGGAAATATTTTTTTTTCTCCTTAAAGAAAACTGCCTAGGCAGGAAAGATCTCTGCCCTGTTCCTGCTTTTTCTATTGTTGTATGTTTATACAGTGTTAAAATCTTGCAGATGAGGCTTCCTGGTGTGTGTGAGACCCAGTGCTCCCCACACCCATGAACTTCCCAAGGAAAAAACACCTTCTCTTCACTCTTGTATTCAATGGGAAAAGCACTACTTGCTGCTCTTTCATGAGGAACCCATGTGTGAGTGTTGATGGTTCATCCAGCCCAGAGTTTGCTCTTAGTCAGTGGTAGCAGGAGATGTTGTTTAGGGAGACATTGATGAACTTGTTAATATGGAGGGAAAGACCCAAACCCAACAAGGCTGAGAGAATAAGGGATATTATGAAATGTAATTCTTGTCAAAACTGATTTAGAAAAAGTAGACAATAATTGAGATAAATGACTATGCTTCACTACACCTCCCTCCCTCTCCTCTCCTTTGCCCCTCCCTCCCCCACTCAGCACTACAGGGGCATATGAATGTGCTTTTGCTTTTTTTAGTGTTGGCTCTTTGTCAAGGTTACCATTATTTGACTTTCTGATACTGTGTTGTAAAACTCTAGTCAAATTCCTTTGATGTCGTGCCTGGAATACAAGGCATGACTTTTAGGGTTTCTCTTAGAAACACGCACTGACTGGAAGCTGTGGCATGCATTTCAATAAATGCAATCATTTGAGTGGTTTGGGGTTCGTGTTATTGTAATGAGAAACACATTTCTGCAGGCAGCAACCAGACTCTTTATAGCAAGTGGGAATGCTGGGAAGCTTTGTATTGAAGGATATAATTTTTCTTACATAAGTTTTAAGTGGGTGTGATTTTTATAAAGTGTCTCTTTCAATGTCAGTTCATTAACGTTGTAAGACTTGGCTTCGAAATATCTGAGCAAAACCAGGAGATTGTAACTGCTGGCATCTCAGGAGTCATCCCTTCATCTAGTCTCCAGGCTGGTTACGGTGGTCAGTTTGTGCTGCTGGGGAATGAAAGCAGATGGGACTGAGCGTCCCATTATGCTGATTTCCTGGAGGGGAAGGCCTTTGATAGAGAGGAACCCAGTTTTACAGTCAACCCTTTTCTTCCCCCAGAGTGAGAGGTGGCTCTGAGACGGCTCTGTGAACATGTACCTGTTCAGAATTTCTGAGCACTTGTTTGAATAGCTAAGAAACCCAAAGTGTCTGACAGAAACCACTACATTTCAGAAGAGGAACTTTTTAGAGCCTTCTTCAAGGAAAAACTGTAAAGATTTATCCCCTAAAATGACCCATTTAGAGAAATTCAGTTGATTTCTCAAAAATGACAGATTTGGCCTCTGACTTAGCAATGCTCATGTGAGTAACTTCCATAGTGCCAGTTACCGAAGAATGTTTTAAAAACTGGAGCCTTGGAAATATAAGTCCCTCATTTAAATGCAAAGAAGAAAAAACAAACAAAACAAACAACATCAAACCAGAACATCATAGTCTCCTAAAATAGCTTGGAAAATCAGCAGGTTAATTTTGATATGTAATACTGGCAGGGCACAGGGGAAACTATCAGTTACTATTCCTCAGCATCCTGAAGAAGCTGGGTCATTACTGAAAGGAAATGCATGCTTGTTACTAGAAATGGTCCTTGCAGCTGAGCTCCTTTGAGTGAGGTTCTACTTATTGGTGCACCCCTTCCCCTTTAGCTGCAATGTAGATCTGTGGTTTCTCCATGTGGATCCTATCTGGAGCTGCTTGCAGATCCAAGCTTGCACAGGACTGGAAAGACTGGGGCCCTGTGGGTGTCTGTTGGTAAAGGTAGAAGTGAGATAGTTTTGTGAGATTCACATTGCTTCTGCTGTGAAAGCTGCCCCATTTCCTTGTCAGCCTTGATGCCAGGGGGCACAATCTCTGATTGCCAGCCAGAAATGTACACGGGATCCCAAAACTCCAGCTGGTGAAGAGACCAAAAGAAATTTTCCCAGGTGCCACAGAAGGCAAGTGGCCAAATCTAAAGTCTGGTGGCTGTTCTGTGTCTTGTTTCTCTCAGAGGTGTGTCCTTCTTTGCTGACCATGCATACACTCATGCTCTGTAACTCCTACCACACACCCCAGCTTGGATCCTTCTTCCCTTGAATACCGGGGTTGCTAGCAGGGGGCTGTTCAGCAACACTTGACCCCTTTGGAGGCCCATGTGGCTTGTGAGCTGTGCACTGGCCACCATTGCATTCCAACTTCTCCACAGTGTGTTATCCAGAGAGGGTTTTGTCCTTCAGGCCTGGAGATGATATCTGATTTCAAACCATCCCTATTGCTAAATCAGTTTGGTGTCAAACTGTTTGCATTTTGTAATTACCTTTAAGTCTCGTTACAGCGGGCACCTGGTACTTGCCATCACATTTAAGGTTGCAAAACAGTTTCCATAGCAACAACTGTCTCCACACACCATAATTTTCAAGAATGTTTCCCTATTGGCTAAAAAAACCCCACAATTGCTTTCTGTCCAAGGTTTAATTTTCCCATCGATCAATTCTGAATTAATTTGAGGTGAAAGAATATATTATTTTTTATTAGGAAAAAAAATAGCCCCTGTTTTCTTCTGAGAAAAACTATTGCAAAAATAGACAGGATGAGGACTACTAGCATTGTTTGTGTTGAGAAAACACTTTAGTTTAAATTTAGATTTAATTGAAGTAAAAAACCACCATGGGTGTGTGAGGCAGTGATTTGGTTTTGACCATTTATCTGCACTGCTATGTGTCTACCCTTTCACTTCACTTGCTTGCCAGTTTTAAATACATAAACTTTTTAAAAATTAATAGCTTAGTAGCTAATCTTAAAGATTAGATTTTTTGGCACGTACTGTACTTTTCTGTCCAAACAGTAAAAATGACCCAGTGTTTTTAGACTATACCCCTTTCACATCAATGTACATGTAACATTGTTAGAATCAGTCAGAGCTAAAGCCATGCTGAGAGATTTGGAGCCTCTAGCTTTGAATTTATCCACTCTGACATGAATGAGTCACAGGATTTGCTGCTTTAAATATTTTCGAGTTAAAATTCCAAACTGGTTTTCTTCAGACTTTGTGTTGTACTGACTCCTTGAGAAACCTGCAAAGCAAATCTAATTTGAAGAAAAATACAATTTTAGTTCTAAATTTATTTGCACTTAACAAAAGGAAATGTAAACTGATATAATCTTAGTAATGCTGTTTCAGATCTCATTCTACCCATGTTCAACCATTGTCTCTTAATTTTGTTGTTCTTAGATTTCTTCCATTTCTCAAGCTTTATAAAAACTCTTTTTATTGTCTTTTTGGATTATTCTGCATGGGCTGCTTTGCTCGGTTTGGTAGATTTTTATCAAAGAAATCCCATTTGAAGGATTTAAATTGTGGGCATGTATAAAGACTCAAATTTAGGGCATAGCAAAATGTATTAGGAATCGAGAGATATTTATGTTCCTTTGAACAGAATACATACTATGAATATTAATCTGGAAATGCAAGGTCAGCTCTCACATTTATTGAGTTTCCTGTGCATCACCTTTGTGTCCACAGCAGCTGCAGCAGAACTACAGGCCTCCCATTGCACTTCCTGGTGCCCAGGAGTTCTGTGTCTGGTGCTCCAAATGCACAGCATCCAGGCTGACCCCAAATGGCTTCTTAGCTGACAGCTTACAGCCCAGAAGCAGTCTTTTCTCTTTAAAAAATGCAGTGCACATCTCTTGAGCGATCAGAAGAAAATAATGATCTTATGTTTAAATTATTTTTATTCTTCACATAAATACATTACAATAATTTTCAATAATCCTAGTTTATCAGTTTTATTAATGTTATGAAATAACTTCTTATTCAAACTAAATATATGTTTACCAGTTTTTATACTGCAAGACTTTTTGTGTGAAGGAATGAGTTAATGAAAATTACTTGGGTATATGTAGAAAATTAGATGTATTGAACTGCATACTGAAAGTGTGTTATAAAGAAAACTGAAAAAAGTCTGAATGCTAAAGCTGGTAACGTTAATGTAATGTGACCATATTTTCTTTGTTTACCATTAAAATTCACAGCATTGCAATTTCAATGTATTCAAATAACAGACTGTAGAACTTGGGCTGCAAGTCTGAGAGAGATTCAGTGTATTTGAAAGCTGTTAAAATAATGACATAGAATTTTGGAAGGAAACATATTTTCATGGATACTTGTGGTCTGGGAACAAATTTTGCTCTGAAGAGCACCAAAACACATATTGACTTTTAAAAAGACAAGTGGTCCAGATCGTATTTGAATAAATATCCCATCAATTTGCCATTACCATGTTGTAATGGGATTAATGAATGATAATTACATGACACAGGAAACACCTATTTTTCCCATTTGCATTGAAGAGTGTATTTTCTAAAGTATCAGAGACTTATACTTAGTTCCATTAAAGTTAATTTTTTCAACAATTTTGAACTATACCCCTTTAAATTGGTAGTTCAGCAGCAGACTAGCAGAAAAAGACAGATTTGCATTCACTTTTTCACACTGCTTTGCGTTCTTTTCTGTCAAGTTCAGACCTTCTGGGTTTTTATCATACTTTTATTGAAAGGTTAATGTGAGAGTGCAAAAAGACTCTAGAAAATCTGAGGGGAAAAAAATCACAGGCAACTAAAATAACATTTAGAGTAATAGAGTCCATGGATGTTTTGCTGCCCATGTTCAGACACTGGCTTTTAGAATTCAATAATATTCCTAAACATCTGCTGAATGTGTCTATTTCTTGAGGCTAGTGGATTATTATTTTTCCATTATAGTTGAATTCCTGGACTGTTCTATAACAGTAGCATATTTCCTGCAGTCTGACAGTGCAAGTTATGTGGCAATATTTAGCTATCTTTCCTACTGTTGGTATTTGAATAACACAGGCAGGTCAATAAAATAGATGAAAGTTGAGGTTTACAAAGACGGGTCTATATAGAAAGACAAAATTGTCTGTGTTTCATCAGCAGGCAGAATGTTCCTATGAATATGGATATTCGGGGATGCCTTTGTTACTGAGAGAGGACATCAAGTTAAATGAGAAAACAACACATTTTTCCTGCAAAAGAAGTAGTTTTCCTGGGTGTCTAGGCACCTTCTGCAATTTCCTTTACTGTTTCATCATTGCTGCATCTTTGTGTAGTGTATTTCTAAGCACTTTTTAGAAAATTATTTCTCTTGGAATGACTATCAATTAATGTTTGGGACTTGACATTAGTGTTTGATGTAGTGATACAATCTTCTGACAAAAGCTTTTGAGGAATGAAAATCAATTCTGTAGTATTTTGTTAAAAAACAAAACAAAACAAAACAAAACATTTCCCATATAGTCAGGAAAAAAAATGCATTCTTTTGATTTTAAAGCCAGTCAACATGCTGACATGAGCATGAACCTTCAGGATGATTTTTTGCTATCTACAGTGCTACATCACTTCTAGCATTCTGGACAAACTCAACTCTTGATCCAGCCCTTGTGTGGTGCTAATGAGCAGGATAAATGCTGGAAATAGGCACGAGGAGTCTATCTCCTCTGGGAGGAATCTGTGGCAGGGGCATTGCTACTGCAGCCAGCTCAATACCACCTTCTTTTACGTTCTTGATATGTTGGGTTTTGTTTTGGTTTTGAGCACTTGCCATGGTATGCAAAGAAGAGATGTTGTGAAGTTTATTATTATTATTTTTTTTATTTCCCCCCCCCCCCCAAAACCCATTTGAAGACTCTTCTGAAGCTAGTGCAGGTCTGAAACAGCCTTGGAATTGCTCTAATTTACACTTAGAGCAGGAACATGTCAAACTGTGTTTCTTCAGGAAAGAGAGGAATGAAGACAGCTATAATAATATTATTTCCAACTCCCTTAGATCTTCAGATGAGCATCTGAGGACCTTGCTTCAGGCTGTTGAAACTAGAGATTGGATTACAGTAGATTACATTCTATTGTATTTGTTGTTAAGTGTTATTTATATGCGTGGAAGAAAAAAAAAAACAGGAATAAAGGTTTTGGGTCAGGAGACTGTCATTTTTGGTTCACTATAAAAGTGAGTTGACATACAAAGTACTTTTGCCATGGAAATCAATATAGTAATTGATGAATTATTATTTTAATTTTTCACTGTCCTTTATGAAGCTTTGGAATAATTTCTTACATCCATGTTGAAAACCGTGGAATTTTGGGCAGTGACTGTAAATATGTCTCAGAATAGAGCCTATCTGAAGAAGGGAGGCAGGGCACCTACTCAGTCAGTACGGGATTTAAAGCTGGGTTTTATGCTAGGAAGACATGATGCGAGCTACATTGGTGATCTGCCCTTACCTATACAAGGAGAGATCTCTTAAGCAATTTTTAAAAACAGGAAATAAATTCTTTTCAATCCTCCACATGCAAGCTCTTCATCTGAAGTCAAGTGCCTCAGAAGCCCAAGTGGACTGCATTGACAGAGCTCTCTATCAAACTGCTATGCACCTTTCTAAAAAGAGAACATTTTTTTTTTCACAGGATCAGCTTGCTAGGAAAACATCAATTATTATATTTTAACTGTTGACTAGCACTGATGATATTTGATGATATTTTTATTTTGATGATATTTTGTACTTGAGGATTCCCTTTGATTTTTAGTTTTGTTAAAGAACTGTCAGTAGTTCAGGGAGCTTCTCAGCTAATTATCTGGACCTGTTGATTTGAAACTGTTAAATTTTTATCGATGCTGCCTTACATCATATTTTATTACAGGTCATGCAATTCTGGTTTGTTCAGTCGGGTAGGATGAATGTATCTTTTAATGCTCTGTTTTAAAGAGCACAAAGAATTAAGCCACGTCTTCCTTTTATGAATTGATGCTTGGCTGTGGTACCTGTATAAAGCAGTTGCCTTGCTCATAAGTTCTTTTTTTTTCAGAATTTTTTAAGAATGTGTTCCTGATGTTTGTGACCCCACTTGCTATTTGATTGATTCCTTAAGTGTCTCTTATCAGTCATTTGCATTATACATGTTGTAATGTGGGTTTTAACCTTTTGCTTTGAACTTTTCTTCTTATGCTAGTATGTTTTATCTATGATTGAACTGCAATTCTGTTTTGTTCCCCTTGTTTTTTAATTTGCATTTTACAGGTTTGTGAAAGTAGGGGTTGCTGGTATCCAGTAGGATTTTGTCATTTTTTTCAATATGAAATATAGTATTCCTAGCAGGGGTGTTTTTGCTGTTACGCATGGATAGGATGTGAAAGAAGAAAAAGGCTTTGGGAGATAGAAACTTTATAATTTTTTTTTTTTTAAAACCTTTCTTTTCTGAAGAAAAATTGCAAAGTACATTGGATAGAACATTAAACAAAAATAATGCAAAGAGGAACAAACCCCAAAAGATGCAAATTCTGTATAAAAATAATCTCTGAAAAATGGACTGATCGTAACAGAGAGGCTTTATTCAGGAGGAATAAAGCAAAGTCAAGATTTAAGAAAAACTTTGTTTAAGCTTCCTAGCTAAGCACAGAAGTCATGCAAATGAGGGAAAGGTGAAGCAATTGAGTCCTTTGAAAGTGAAACAATATGTCTCAGAATCTGGAAGGAATTAAATGAAATATAATTAAATGAAATAATATAGACTCTTATATTAATTAAATAGGGTTTCTCAGTTTCTAAACTTGCACTGGAAAAAGTTTTAGCTGATGTTGAAACTATTTGCTCTATTTGTGACATTGTGTTTCATCTTAGAGACAGTAAAGCTGATGTCACCTGATAGAGAGCTGACCAGAGTGAATTTATCACATGGATTGCTGTCTTGTGTTTTCAGTGCTGTGGAGAGCAGGAGCTGCTAATTATATACTTTGAATTAGACTGGAAAGAAGTATTAGTTAAACTTCTACAAGAAATATCAGCTGAAGTTTTACAAAAAACAGGATTAGATTGAATCATGAGATATTATGTGCTATCAGCAAGCTTTCATTGCGTATGTGTGGTCCAGATGGCAACACAAGTACCTTATCAATATGAGGCAGGAATACAAGTAGGGTATTAGCCAAACTGAAAGCTCAGTTTCTTCTTCCCAACATTAACTCACTGTGGTTAGTTAGACCTCTGGAAAACAATCTGGTCTTCTTGAGGTGACAGTGGTATATGGGCTAGTGTGTGTAACAGCAATTAACAGACGCATTTCCTATAAATCTATGTAATTTTTAATTTTGGTCTTATGTCTCTACAATGTACCCAGCCATGTTTAAACTGCCTTGCAGTTTAACTGTGCACTGTGCAAATAAAGGTACTTGCCTTTTGGCTTGCACTGGCAAGTCATTCCCTGTAAACCTCAGCACAATCTTTGTAGCTTTCTCTGCAGCAGAATGGATGTCCTTATGTTCTACCCTATACCTCCCTCATGTCATCTCTTTCTAGGATTGAAATTATGGTTGGTAGACTTTAGCACTGGTCATTCTTGACTCTGCTGTTTTGACAGGAAGACAGATTGAAATCCTCACAGTAAGTTGCTCAACAAATTCATATTTGCATTTTTCTTTTATCTGTTGGAGGAAAATTTTCTGTTCCTAGTGATTTTTTTTCCCCCTCCTTTATATAATTTGTTTCCTTTTCTGTGCATTAATTCCAACACAATTTCTCATGTTCAACCTCTTCAAAGAACAGAACTGTTATAGGAACCCTCCAGATGTTCACTGCAATGAACAACACTGTAGGAAATTAATTTAGTTTCTCTGCTAACTGAGAGTCCATCTAGCTTGCTTGTTTTGCTTCTGATCAGCTAGTACCCTATCCTTGTAAGCAGGGGTGAGACTGTACATTCCACTATACACAGAGCTGTAAATCACTGCCACAATGTCACAGGGGTCTTGAAACCAGCAGGGATATCTTGGCACTGAAAAGACAGGACCTGTAAGTTAACATGAAATTATATAACTGCATTTTGAGGGGTTTATGTATGTGAGTAGACAGAGTTACAACGGTGCTCCAACACAAAAGCAGAAATAGTGTCTTCTGACACTCAAGGAGGTGAGCACTTGTTCTCATAAACATGTCCAGGGAAATGAGAAAACAACTCCATTTGGTATTGTGTGGCTTACACGATTAAAGACTCTGAAACTTACTGTGAAATATAGTGTAACTTGAGGCTTGCTCCTGCCCTTCTCTGAACTAGCTCATTGTAAAATACACAGCTGCAGCAGTATTCTGATCGTGAATTATACACCAGGACAGACTGTGAATAGTGCTAGGAATAGAAAAATGGAACTGTTTGTGACTAAATTACCTTCTAACTTCACTCTTAAATGGTATGAAACCAGATGCATTGTTCTTCATTTCTTTTTTTTTTTTTTTTTTTGGTATGATTTCAAAAAGAAATCATACGTAAAGCATCTCCAATTACTACACAGCATAAAAGTTTCGGTGTGGCAGAAACACTGCTCATTCTGCTACTGCAGTTTCAAAATATGCTTACAAAGACTCAGGAAAATAATCATATTTGCTAGCGACTTTCCAAATGTAATATTCTTCAATAACCTAATGCAATTCAGTAATAAAATGACATGTTTGCAATGGGATGAAGAATTATTTTTTTTTTAAGCTTGTATGGCATAGCTGAAATAATCATAGAATCATGGAATACTAGATTGAAAGTGAACTCAAGGATCATTTGATCCAACCTTTCTTGGGAAAGGCACAGTCCAGATAAGATGGCCCAACACTTTGTCCAGCTGAATCTTAAAAGTGTCCAGTACTGGGCACTCTACCACTTCCCTTTGGAGATATTCCAATGGCTGGTTGTCCTTGCCCTGAAAAATAAGGAGAGCTTGGGCTGTTTGTTTGGAGTAGACATTATCTCTGCAAAATAAAAGCATAAGGAATGCCATCTGGCCCATGAAAATATGCCACAGAAATGATGATGGTATTAAAGAAAACCATCTACTAACGTTTAGCAGTGTAATGAATATCATTGCTATCACTTTAAACATGGTGGCAAACCTGAGAATTTGTTAGAGCAAGAAAATTCTCCATTGTGAGAGGAGCAAAATTCTTCTGTCATTTATGGCCCCTGGTAACCAGTTTAGATAATCTCTTTAGCTGATGCAAGACTGTTAGCAATGCAAAGCTGGTGCTGAAGTACCATTCCAGCTTCCCCTGTGATGGAAATGTGCGTCTGCAGCTACAGATTTTCAACATTCTGTTCCTTAGATAGCTGTTGTTTCTCTTGGCACTTAAAGAGCCCTGTACATGTCTCTGGAGATATCAAAATATTGACTGTGACAGCAATGTATGTATCACAAGCTGTACAAAATGAATTTGTGTCACGTTACCTGTAGATCCCGGTAACCATACTGATCATTTCCAGCCATGGGAAAGCTTTTGCACTCTGATGTAAACAAGGAATGCCCGGGTGGTGATTAGAAAGTAATTAGAAAATGGTTACTGTTTTACAGTGCCAGGCTGGTAGCTTTTAACTTGGCCTGGTGAATGTACTCCTGCTTCTTTCAGAAACAGGCGATAAGTTTTAACGAAAAATCCCCCACAAATTACTTCTGCTAGTCCTACCTTGATGATGCATTTGCGGCCATGAAAAACGTGTTACTGAATCCTTCTCTGCTGTGCATGTTACTGACAAAGTAATTTCAGTTATACTTTCAGAAAACAGGGGAACCAAATAAAACTGTTTGCACCTATTAATTTAATCCTGGACTCTGGGCAAATCAGTGAAGTTCCTGTCCTCAAAAGTGACCTTCAATTTTAGGTCCTCCACACTTTACAGGTATCTAATATTAACCATTTGCTTTTTCTGAATTCAAGAGGATTGAACATCTTCTTTTTCTATTAACTACTGCTTAAAGTACATTCTGGATATGCAGGAAATAAAACCACTCCCTCTGAAAATCATGTAATGAATTTGAGACAGTTTTGAAATACAACTTTTAATTTCCTGCACTTTGATGTTCCCATCTGTAGAATGGCCATCTCAGCAGGATGCTGAGGAGGCTTGTCAGCTTAGCAGTAAGATGGAAGTCATTATTACTGTTCTCAGATTGCACTGTAAACACTCAGGAGGGGAAAAGTCCATGGCAATTCCCTTTTTCTAGTGGAGGTTTCTCATTGCTGCTCTGTCAGGGGGAACACTGAATTTTTGTTGCACTTCAGTGGACTTGCCTCTGAATCTCACAGATATTGGGTCCTCTGCAGCAAATGAACCTCCATCGCAGTTATGTGCCACCAGCGACTAATCTTGTAAGCACAACCTTGAGGGCTGTGTACTGTCCACTGAAGGATCCAGTGGAAATGCTGAGTGTCTGCAGAAAGTGAGGAATATGTTTTAGCAGGGTAGCCTCTACTCAAACACACATAACTGGGGCTCCCTCTGGGAAGCTTTTGTAGTCCTATAGCTGTCCCCTACAAAATGGTTGTGGTGCTGGCCATATAATGTTTGCTGTATGTACAGGAAAGGGCCCACTGTGAATTTACTGGGCTAGCTGTTAAATGCATTAAACTCTTCTAATTGGAATGCTTACACTGAATAGTAAAATTCTATATTTACCTTTGCAGTGTCTAATTAACTCCCTGTGAGACTGGTCATTCAAGCCTCAAGTTTCTAGGAGCTATGAAACAATCCTTTATTCTCTGTTAAATGCACAGAGTTCTCATTTTAAAAGTCCTCTTTTGTGTGTTGAAATTTAAATAATTTGAACATCAAACAGGCATTGAATTTTACATAATTTTCTGCCCAGGCTTTGATAAAGCAGTGAGCCCACACAAAAGGTAGAATTGTTTAGCTGACCAGCCTGAGCAAGACTAGTTTTGACTAAAACTTCCTCTTTGCTCAGTTAAAACTTTGTGGAGATTTTGATGATATGTATGAAAGGCACCTTGTCTACACACAGACAAGCAGCTCACAATCATTTGCTGGAAACAGGAGGCTGAGGCAGACTGTTGTGCAATGCTGGACAGCTTCCCATCAGTTTCTTTCAGTGCACCTGTACTGCAGGTAGCAGTGACCCTTTGTTTGCCAATTTGCATATGAAGCTATTTTTATTTATATGAAAGACTGGGTTTTCAAACTCTTGATTGATCAGTCTTAGATCATGGTAAGGTATCTGCTGAAAATCTCACAGCAATATTCATAGAGTTTTCCATCATTAATAGTTTCTGATTGACAGGTTTGAATTTTTGGTGGCTAAAAGAGCCTGAATTTCAAATTTCTGAACTTTACAAGGTATGCTAGGAAACTGCATGGTGAAAATTTTCTATTTCTAAGATGGAGTTGAAATAGAAAAGGTAAAACAAACCTAAAACCAATTACATATTTTTTTATTCTAAGTAAGGTTTTGACTTATTCATTTCTCTTATTCTATTTGAAAGAAGAGTAAAACACTTTGATAAATAGAAAAAAAATGAATATAACAGTAAAAGTAGTTATGTTCTTTTCTGTTACCTGTTTGTCTCTTTGTGTTATTGACTAGAAAATCACAGCAGTAATGGAGCAATATAAAGGGCATTTTTACATACATTTACCCTCTTAAATACAGTATCAAGTACATTTATATTTCATATTCTGTTCCTTGGGCTTGTAAAAGATAACCCCCTGCCCCTCAGGCATTTGCAGGTAAGTGTGATAGTTCTCGCCAAATTCCTTGCTTAGTCATTGTTTATTAATTTCCTGCTACATTTCATGAACCTAACTCTGTTGAGAACAGATGTGCTGCAGCTGGGATATAAATGGAAAGATGACATGCTTGATCCTGTTTATGCATGTTGGGGTAAATGAGCTCCGGTGGGGTGATGGAGCTGAACTCTCCATATCTGACTGTAACTGGAGATACAAACCAGGTAATTAGAGACATGATAACTGGAGATGTGAAAACACCTCCAGCACAGGGACATAGTTAAGTGGTTGTGCCTTTTGCCTCTTAGTAATGAAAGAGTACCAACTGAAAGAGGACTATATTTTAATAACATCTCATTTCATAATAACAAAAAGAGTTATTTGTCCATCACAGAATAGAACGCTGTAATTCCTGTTCTGGGGACCAAAGTATAGCACCATCTATTTCCATCTTAAAGCTTAGCTGGGGCATACCCAGAGTAGCAGCAGCAAATCCACTGATATTACAGCAGTTACTTATTTTTTTATATTTCCATAATATTGGAGTTATTTTAAGGACAAAACAATATGGAAACAGAGGCACTGTAGGTGGCCAAGGACATAATGGTGGTGCCAGTTAGAAAAAACAGACAGATCTTTTGACATTGCATTTTCTGGGCAGTTAGAGATGGTCCCAAACAGCTTAATTCATTAATATGATTTTAATAAGCTGCAGGCCTCTGAAAAGCAATAACAGCAGCTTGATTGTTCTGCAAGTGTATTTCTAGGGCAAAGTATAATGATGTGGCATTTTTGTAACACAGAGAGGGCAAGACCATGTTCTGATTTGCTTATTGAGTTGTTTTTCCCTCAGATAAGACGTGAATGGATGAAACAATGACATCTTCATTTATTAAGGATTACTTCTGTTTTGCATGAGCAAAAAACTTTTTCTTTTTTTTTTAATTTTAGGACTGTAGTTCAAAGGTAGCAACTAAATAAAAAAAAATCATGGTGGGTCAGCTGCAAATAGAATTATAGAATCATAGAATCC
>NW_008584555.1:0-13290 GCF_000691845.1 Merops nubicus | reverse complement strand
AAGCTGGAGCACAGGAAGTTCCACCTTCACAGGAGGAAGAACTTTACTGTAAGGGTTCCAGAGCACTGGAACAGGCTCCCCAGGGAGGTTGTGGAGTCTCCTTCCTTGGAGACGTTTAAGACCCATCTGGATGAGCTCCTGGGTGACCTGCCCTAGACTAGATGGTCCTGCTCTGGCAGGGGGGTTGGACTCAATGATCTCCAGAGGTTCCTTCCAACCCCTAATATTCTATGATTCTGTGATTCTGTGAAATGCAGTCATAAAGTCCATAGCTGAAATCCCTTGCTTTGCAGGCAGAAAGTCTCCTTGGCTCTGCTTCGAAGGGTGTGGCTTTGCAGTCAGCTGAGTATTAAATGCCAGTTAACTCAACTTGATGACTGATTTGCAGATCATAAAAGGAGCTTGAAATTAAATTTGGCTTGAGTCCAGATTCACAACTTTATCAGGGACTTGAAACACTAGATCTTATTGCTACAAAATTCAGATGACAAAATGTGGCATGCTGGTTTTGTAGAGTTGGATTCCACAAACTTTTAAATGCATCCTGTGACGTGTGGAATCCTCTTCTGGTGCTGCAAACTCCAACAGCAGATAGAGGGTCTCAGTACTTCTTAAGACAAGGCTCTGTCCAACCCAGAATGAGATTGATTTTTTTTTTTTTTTTAATTCAATGTTTGATTGCTCTTTATTTTCCTCCAGATGCCTCTACCGGTCCAGCAGGGACCTGTATTGTGCTATGCTACCTCTAAAGCTTCTTGACTCATGGACAATCAGAAACTTTACTCTTTATGATCTGGCCATCACTGATATCCGAAGGCAGAAAAGCAGAAGCCCTTGTTATTCAAGACCTTTCCTGCTGTCCTCTTCTTTCCTGGAATCCTCTTAGGCAAGAGGACTATCTGCTGCCTTCCCCTCTTAAACTCCTCACCTCCCCAGTGCAATACTGTGCAACTTCAGTTCTTTACTGTTGCCAGTTTTATACATGAGCATGTTTTGCAGGCAAATAAACTCTTTGTTTTCTAGTAGAATTTCTTTTACCCTTAGATATCTTCTGTGTACCCTATACCCACTGTAAAGATCAGTACTGTGGGGAATGAGGAGCCAGCAACGACTATCCTGCTAATTGGTTCTGATGCTGGACTGGTCAAGCATGCTTCCTAGAGAGCCACTCCTTATTGCCTGAATGAAAATATTAGGATCATTTGGTTCTTTAGCGTGAGGCCTTAGCTAGCAGAAAGTGCAAATTCTTGGTTGCCTTAGAGTAAAAACAGACGTGCATGATAATAACTAAGAGGCTACTGCTTCATAAACCATGAAGCTATGCACAGACCAAGACCTTAACATGTGTCTTCCATCATTTTGACTGGGAACACTGGTGACAAGGGAACAAGCCCAGGTGTCTGTCAACAGAAAGGATTCTGAGCTGAATGAAAGGCCTGTGTCTCCTTACACATTTGTAGGCAATTATTATCCCATTGGCATGCTCCAGCTTTGTCTACATTTCACTGTCCACAGGAGAGTGGTGGGTGTTTGTTGTCAGGAGTGTGCTTTGTCCCTCGTGTGCTGTGAGCTGCGTGTGTTAATTTGACAATGTCACGTTGTGTTTCTTTCCAAGGAGGACTGCTGCTGAAGCTCTGGCGAAAGGCAATGTCTACTGAAGCAGGAAGAAAAATGGGCCGAAAAATGATTGAAGACTTGGGTTTGAGCAAGGAGTTTGACCCAGTGGGAATATATAATGTTTTGAATGGAAAGGATTTGACAGCACTGTTTCTTGAGAAAAAGCAGTCCCAACATTGATTGATTTAATCTTTTAGTGGTTAAGTGTCTGGTAATCTGGTCTTGGTAATTTCTTACAGCAGGATTTCCTGACTAGCCATGTGTGCATCTCTCTCATATTGAATCAATATTTTTATCCCTAATTTTCCTAATTAACTAATTTGTTTAACTCATTTCCTTATAAATAAAATACCTCACACAAAATCTTAACTTTATTACTTATTCTGACTTTATAAATAATGTATTAATTATTAGTGACAAAATTAAAGGCAAATTCTATTCTATTTCAGACTGGTTTCTTCTGTGTATACAGGAATACCACCAGGTATGTAATTACTTGGGTCCCTGATGGTCTTACAGATGATCATCTGAAACTTTTCTTTGAAGTTCTCATCCAAAACCAGTGCCTCGACTGCTTCCCACTGAAGTCATTATTTTGCAGACCAGATGCAGTCAAATTGGAAGTTTCCAGGTTTATCAGATTAAATACTAGGGTACAGGTGGATTCCCTTGGTGCACTGCTTTGCAACAAGTAACCGCCTCATGTGGTACTGCGGGGCTAGTCCTGAAGCAAATGAGATTATTCTGTAGCAGCTCTTCATGACCAACAGAGATTTCTGCTGTTTAACTCATTTAACTTACCTCAAGAAAACATCTATCTATCTATCTATCTATCTATCTATCCATCCATCCAATCCATTGATTATGTGATTATGTAGGCTGTATACAGTCTACAGGTTGCTTTTCCATTCCCCCATGTCTAACCCTTCTTGATACAGTGTGTCATACTTTAGGTTTGATAACAGAGGAAGAGATGTGTTCTCACCATCTGCACTCCCAGTGCCTGGCACATTCAGACCCAAGTGCTGATCCCAGTCTTCTGGGTGCTAACACATACTGGGAATTAATTCAAACATCTTGGCATCAGAAGTTGTGGGGAGATGAGACAGAAGTCCTTCAGGCAGACAGGGGTCGAAGTTTCTTAGGAATCTGCTGACTTGGATCCTCCATCCTTATGAAAATTTCCTGTAGAGAGCAGGCAGGGCTGGAGCTCCCTCTCCACAGTGGAGAGCAGGGGAAGGCCACAGCCTGCTGCATCTATCAGATTAGAGCTTGCACTACAGTGTGGTTAAAAATGAGACAAGCCTTAAATTCATAGGTTGAAATAAGGGAAAACAGCTTTGGTTTCCCACCAGTTCAGCTCTGCCCCGCAGCTGCAATTGCAATTAGCATCTCAGCTGGTAACACTGTCCCATAACCCTTTCTTGGAAGAAGACAAACATGTGCCACTCATTCTTCTGCTGGAGCACACTTGTCCACTCTGTTGCATCCACAGGCTACATTTCATTTGTAGCCACCGTAGTGACAACCTTTCTGACATAAGTGCAGCAGTCAAAAAATTTTCCATGGACGTTATGGGTAAGATCTGGACTTTCCCCCTGGCACCAGTGTCTGAAGGAAGCTTTCACAGCTTTGATAGCGGCTGAGCAAGTGCCCTTGCAGCAAGGACCCTCCAGCAGCACCTCCCAAGGCTGCCCTTCAGAAACTCCCCTGCAGCTTCTGCAAGTTGCCGTGTGAGGGAGCCCATTGGCAGCCTGAAAGGTGATGCTACATACCCCGGGCAGCACTTTCCATAGGAGATGGCCAGACACAAACCCTCGGTGTCTCTTTTTGCTGCGAGTCCAGCTCCAGATAGCTGGAGAAACATCAGCTCCGTGAAAGTCTCCACACTTCCTGAATTATTATCTGGATACTAAGTAAACAAAGGAAAAGAAAATGGTTTGTGTCTTTCTGTGGCACTTTCCCAGTTTGATTGGTCTTTTCTCCTCAAACTTGTGTGATATTTGCACTGCAAATTAAGAAATAATTATCAAGACATTGAGCAGTTAAACATCATTCTGTCCTCTAATGTCCTGGGACAAAGGTTTTAATTATTCATTGTCATTTTATGGATAAACTCCTAATGCATCATCATTAGCTAACAATTTTCAAAGGAAATACATTAATGAGGTCTATGAAAATGTGGGAGTTTTTACCTTAATTACCTGGTTCATAGATCAGAGTAATTAGATTTCAACAGACTTTAGGTATAATCTAAAAGTAATTACCACAGACACCAGCTGTTAAAAATATTAAGTTAATTGTGCTCCAGAAAAGTTTGGAAAAAATTTGACCTTTTCTGTGATTAACTTAGATTTAACCTAAGGTCCACTTTGAGAAAACAAAAAAAGCCATTAATACAAATAGGGAAAAGGAACGTACAAATTTTAAATTGTTGCACTTGAGGGAATATTTGTAACACATTTACCACAGACACCAGCTGTTAAAAATATTAAGTTAATTGTGCTCCAGAAAAGTTTGGAAAAAATTTGACCTTTTCTGTGATTAACTTAGATTTAACCTAAGGTCCACTTTGAGAAAACAAAAAAAGCCATTAATACAAATAGGGAAAAGGAACGTACAAATTTTAAATTGTTGCACTTGAGGGAATATTTGTAACACATTAAAAAAAAAAACAAAAACCCCAAACTTATCTGAATTTATGATAATATCAGGAAATACTCCAGTATTTTGACTTAATATAGCATCATGCATTTATGTATTTCAGACACTTTGTTCTAATCCAGCATGCCAATCAGTCAGGTAAGGCTTTAGAAACTGGCCAGCAATTGCACTTTGGAGGCTGACGCACATGTAAAATTTTAGGCAAAACATGAGATGGTGGATTTTCACAACTAGAGCAGATCCAGATATCTTGAAACAGAAAAGATGAATCCTAGTAAGAACACCCAGAGTATCAGAAACTAAGCAGAGAGAAAAGTATCAAGAGAAGGCAGTACAGATACGGTAAGATGTCTGTGAAAGGATGGGAGAGCACTGGAGGGGTCTGCTAGCTAGAGCTAGCAAAAGATGACAGCTACTAAAGCAGGGCTTTGCCCAACAAGGACTCCTCACAAAGTGGAAGTTTTCTTACTCAGTCATTACACATGTAAGAGGCATGAGAATGGGGTTGAGAACCTCTGACACGTGTATGTAATGTCTTTGCTGAAGACTGCTTGGCATTAGGCAGTGCCAGTTTTATGTCTGTTAGAGGAAAGAATGAAGACAAGTGTCTGCAGGTCAGGAAAGCTGAACAGTCAAATATTTGTACACAGGACCAAGTAGCGAGCTAAGGGGATTGAAACAATCATTTGGGATGGAAGGATGGAAGGTTAGAAATAGATACATAATAAAAAAAGAACTTGGGAGAATAAAAACCCACTAGGAAAGAGCTTAACCTTCCTTGGAGATCAAGCAATAGTGTTGAATGCTGCTTCCCTCCCCTCCCTCCCCAGCTCTGCAGGGCTAATGGGAAACCACCACCTTCCTCTCCTCACACTCAAGGTTATCCAGGCTCATTTTAGGCAGGTCAGCTCATTATATCTGAGAGATGTGCAGTTTTCAGTGCCTTTCCTACAGGAGAAGGATTTCTGAGGAATGGTCAGAAGTGAGTTTCCTGTCCTCATCCATGTACTTGCAACTAAGAGTAAAGCTGCTGCGAAGTGGACCTATGCTTTATCAAATATACTCCTAAACTGTTGTATGGGCTGACCTCTTCAACAACCTCCTTTTTTGTTCCATAAGGGGAACAGCACCCTTCCCCTTTCCTAGGAAACATACATCTGTCTTCACAAGGCTATAAGCAGATTTCAGCAGTCACTTCTTTAGCTTTCTTAGGTATTGAGACATAGAGCTTGCAAGGCCTACACACAGAAATGAAAAAAAAAAAAAAAACAAAACAAAAAACCAAAACCAACTTTTTTTTTTTTTTCCAAGCAAGAATTGGATTCTCAGGTTTCCCTTTCCCTATGATCTCTAATCTATGCAGAATTATTTGCACTGTCTTCCTTTCCAGTCTGTGCACTCTAATGCATAAATTTAGCTGGTGGGAGAAAGTACTCTCCTCTACACCGCCCAGGTATGGAGGGAGAACAAAGAGGTTCTTGCCCAGGGCAGCCTTTAACCTGGCAGCAAGGAGGTTCTGCTGGGAAGCAGAAGATGTAGATTTGGACCCTCCCAGATAGAAGACAAAACTGAACCTAGTAAGAGTACTTTAACTGTTGGTGCACAACATTAAGACCCACACTTCACAATCAGACTAGGGCATGTTGACTGCACCTCCTTGGCAGGGTTTTGTGAGCTGTGGACCTCCAGTGTGCACTACTGAAGGTGGTGAGATTCAAAATTATACACTCTTTTTTAGAACATTTCTCTCACCCTAACTTCGAGGGGGAGTACATTCTTTTCTAATCATATGTTGAGCCTTCATATACATAGTGTAAAGAGTTAGCACGTGAAAAAGGTCTGAAATTTACTTCAGTTTCATTTTCAAAGAAAAATCCCAGCTTGATACTGGACATCAGGGCACTTGCTGGGCTCTGTTCTATTTAATTTTGAAGTGCTTATAGTCCATATCCACAGAGGCATTTGGGTTCTTAACACCCAAAAGGATGTTTTTGATATGATTTAAGAATCTGAATATGCTTGGAGATCTGCTTGGAGATCTGAACCTAAACATTTTGGATCTTATCTTCTGTACTACAGGTGAGACAAAAAGGGCCACAAGGCATCTTCAGAACAACTTGCATGGGGTGAAGTGAGGTGCTGCCCCAGGCAGGGGCTGGTAAGGATCTCTATGGGAGTCCAGGAGCTGCAGACTTGACAGACTGCACTGGCTAGAAAGGGCTGCTCTGGCTAGGAACCACAAACAGTCACTCAAAATGGGGTTTAAAGGGTGAGGAATGGAGGCAGAATCACGTGTTACAAGGCATTTATATCTACTTAAAATATTACTCAATTTATGTAACATGATTATCTAGAAAAAAAACATAATTTTAAAATGTTTTTTAATGGATTCATGCCTAACCAAATTCTCCAGGACAGATAACGTAACAAAGTTAAATCCTTAATGTCGCTCACTTCCTTCTGTGTGAACAATTTCTGTGTATTTTTGAAGGAAGGGCTGTGGTGGGTATGGTGGAACGCATGGCAACAGTATAAACCAGCCTTCTGGACTGGAGAAAAGCATAATTTTAGAAAGAAGGGCTGTTTCTACCTCTCCTTTTGTGAGATCTTAGGCCCCCAAATACTAACAGATGTTAACACTGAACCTAAAGAAAACAGGCAGCTCATCAAAGAGATGAGCTTTCAGCACACAGGTGCTTTAAAAAAAGTAGGGAAAAAACCAAACAAACAAAAAAAAAACCCCAATCTGCCACTAATACATGAAGTAGAAACAAGGAAACTTTCTCTTCAGAGTCTATCAGTTTTAAAATAGTGTCAAGAAGCCCAAAGTTAAAGTGGTACAGGTGCATCAAAGTGAAAAAAATGTTAGGAAAACACTTGGGCAGACTTAGGAGGGCTAGGAAAAGTATCACATGCATTAAGTGAAGAGATAGTAAGAATAAACAACAGCTTCTTATTCAGAGAAGTGTGGCAGATAAGCATTTGTTTCACTTGTATTTAAACAAAAGAGCTTTTGGCATTTAAAGAAGAGTGCAGGGAAAAGATTCTTTTTATCTTCCCAGGCACAAAAGCTAGATATATAAAAAATGTGCATGTTGATCATCCAAATAGTAAATGCCATTTCACTAAGGGCTTATGCACACATGGAGTGCTGCAGAAGCAGCTGCTCCTGAGCAGGCCTTCAGTGAGAACATACTGGAAATACTTCTTAGCATTGAACTAGATAAGCCTTTAAGCTAACAAGTCTGTGCAAAAGCTTATGCCAATCTTTTGCAAAGCAAATATCTTATTATTTAAATACACTTGTATTCTCTTCAGGCATAGAGATCACGGTCTGTGTTCAGCAGAAAATGGCTTTCCCTCTCAAATGCAGTCTTTTTGAACATTAAAGTCTGGGAATGATAGCCAGGTCCCTCAAGGATCGTGATGACATTATAGCTTTGTCAAACATGTATTAGCAAACAGTACAAAATCACTGTAGTCATCTGTACAGCATAAGGGAATCATAATACTTATTAAGTCTTAAACATGGAACACAAGCCTTTTGCTAGGATCTTGCTTCACGCTTCCTGTCTCCCCTCTGCTTTCCCCAGCAAGACTGGGTGTCATTTCCTCACAGCACAGCACCACGGCCTCTCCTCCACTCCAAGAACTGAATGCAAATGCCACTGTCCCTCTGTGTCCTATGAAGTGAACAGCCAGACTAGTTCTCATTTCTGTGATAGGATATGATGTTGGCTCATGTGCCTGAAGAAATGATACCAGAGACATCTCTGCTACTAATATATTTACAAGGCTCATAAAATCTGCCACTTTTATGCAGATGAATAGAACTCATGGAACTCTAACAGGTTGAATATACAAGACAGGATTGTGGCACGTAACAAAAGTGGCAGAATCAGATTCCTCATGTAACAGGACCTAAGCAAAGAAGAGAAGTTGCTTCTTTGGAAACATTTTAAAGCAAATATGATGCAAAAAGGGCTGATAAGTCTTGGATTTGGATCCCAAAAGCTTTTACAGAATGTCTGAAACAAGCTTAAGTTTTTTGTGAAAGCAACAATGCATCATGCCCTGTTCATGCCTATCCTAATGCCTAGAGCAACTAAAGAGCATCCTGTTTTCTCTAGGCTCTCTCAGCCAGACACTCCCAAGTCCTCAGTCATCTTCGTGTCTCTTCGTTGGACTTCCTGCAGTATGTTCACATCCTTCTTGTACTGCAAAGCCCAGAACTGGACACAGTAGTCCAGATGTGGCCTTGCCAGTGCTGAGCAGAGGGGAAGAGTCACCTCCCTTGACCTGCTGACAGCACTCTGCCTAATGCAGCCCAGAAAGCTGTTAGCTTTCCTCTCCTTCTTTCTGGCTGCAGACATCAGGCCTCTGGCACTTTAGTGAAGGAAAATTGTGGTAATAACTTATCATATCTTTCAAACATCCAGCAGAGGACAACATCACATTCAGCAGAAAAAGGAAAAAAGAAGTCAGTAAAATACACAACAAATTAATTTTATTAAAATACCTGACTGCATTTGTTGGCATAACAAAATCCAGGCTGTACTGAGCTGTTATAGAAAGAAATACAGATTTTTATAAAAAATGCTTAAAATGTATTTCAAATACCCACAAGTGATGTGTCAGCCAGTTACAAGTTCTATGCACACCTGCAAGTCTCCATATTAACTAGTGATATGCAAAACACTGTATGCTACATATGCATAGAATCAAACCACTCTGAGCAATATTCTTGATATTTAAATTGTAACTGATTTTAATGAGGAAGAACATTTATCTTGAATACATTAATGTGAGACAATATTAAGAAATTCTAATTGAATTTGCAGTAGTGAAAATTAATCATTCAGTATAATTTTAATAGGCAATCCTGAAGATACTATAAGGTCTGATTGAAAGGACCTTTTCTTCAAAGCATATTTAGGCATTTTTTTGTGAGCATTTGCATTTTAACCCCTCAGTAGGCCTAAAATTGTGGTATGTCTAGGCTTTCTAAGCATGTTCCCTTTCTCTATCCTTCTGTCTGGGATTTCTGGATACGCCACTCCGATCAAGCTGCTGTTGAATCTGGAAATGGTTGGCACATCAACTGTATATTTACACATCAGTTCCCAGTAGTTTTCCCCGAAAGTCAAAGCACTGCCAGAGGGATATGCACTTGCCCTAGATCTGACACTTCTACACACACAGCACTTGCTATGCATGCACTGCCCAGTTCTTACACCATAAATGATGGGTATCAGATTTCTTCTGGCAGAAGATGAGGATTAGGTACACTGTACCCCAAAGACATTAAGCACACTCTACCTGTGCAGCTTGTGTGATTGCACACAGCAATCACAGAGAGGAATACTGCAGCTCTAATATCAGCACTGATTACGTGTTCACTGCCAAGCCCACTGAGATGCCACCTCTGTAAGCAGAGGCTCTTCTTGCTGCTGCTCAGCACACACAGACTAGGGGCAGAGCACAAAGGGAAGTCCTTCCTTCTGTTCCAATGAAGTCCTGTATCCTTTCAGATACCATATGGCTCCTATTTTTTTTTACTTTCAAAAGTATAAATGAATAGGAAATCCTTCAAAGAAAAAAAAAATGTTTTTAAAAAAAAGATAATATTGTGCTGCTCCTCACATGCCCTCTCTCTGGTGGAGACTGTCAGTCATTTATATGCTATGCAGAGAGGCACTTGGTGCACCTCTTCTCCCAGCTGCTTCTGTTGAAATACAAGTTACCACAAAGTGCAGGTGAAGCTTTTCAGCACTGATTTTTCCAGACTTCATAAAGAGGGCAGCATGGGCCTTTTTCTCAGTTGTGAGGGCTGGCATGAATGTTACTCCTTCATCTCCAGCTTCTGTCATTCCCTCCTGTTTTCAGCAAATTGCTGAACATAACAGCAAAATCCACAGCTCCGTTATGAATCAAGGTAGCTTAAGTTGTGTGAGGGGTTATGGAGACAGTACTACCTAATTTAGGCACCCCCACTTCTTCTGAGTAGCACTTCTCTCTGGGAAGAATGGCATTGCTTTCCAGAGTGAATTACTTGTGGTGCAACAGTACCACTTGTGCAACAAAGCATTGCTTATCATCTGAAAGAGTGGCAGAATCTGGCCTTTTGCAATTTTGAGCCTTAACCTGAAGCATATGTGACTGGCTACAGAAGTAGATGTTCACCTAAGACAACCTTTCATTTCCCTCTCTATCCTTTCCTCCTACAAAAAATCCAAAGAAAACAATACAGCTGTTTCAGTAAGGGGTGTTCATTTTGCATATGCCCTACAGTGGTTCAGAAAATCAGCTGGTATTTCAGGTGCAATAAGAATGAAGGATTGGACTTGGCATCATTATCTGAATTCATGAATAAATATGTACAGAAGATCTTTGTCCCTTCAAAAGGTCGTGAAACATTATCTGGTTTGACTTCTTATTTAGGACAAGTAAGCAGTTTATTTTCTCCAGGGATTGTTATAGTTAAATTACAGCCTCATATGCTCTTCATGAGACAAGAAGGACACTTTGACGAGTAACTTTTCCTTACAGTTGCAGTCAGTCTTACTATGTGAAGGACACAGCTTCCTGTTTATTTCTGGTTAATTTCAGAATTATTTTGCTTCAGATGTCTCTGAAAACAAACAAAACAAAGTGACAGGGTGAAACAGGAAACCTTTATATTTGGATTTAAAAATTACACAGAGTGCAGGTGAATGAGCTTTTTAGTGAATTTAATGGCTGCAAATTAGGGCTTGCCTATGCAGTAAAATGGTTTGTCAGTACAGTTATACCAGCAAAACCTCAAGACTACAGCAAAAAAAAAAAGCTAATATATGACTCTGACACAGCCATGCCAGCAATTTTGCCTAGGTGTGTGAAATTCATACCAGTAAATTTTTCTTTTACTAGTACAGCTTATGTGGTTTAGGGAAGTGTTTGACCTATACGAGGCAAAAGAAATTATTTAGTCTGTGTAAGCTGTGACTTCAGCAAAAAGTTTTCCCAGTGGTTCTCCAGTGTGACTGTGCCTACGATGCCTGGGTTATGCTGCTGGACTGGTAGACATGGGAGAAGACATGCACCCCTCTTGGAGAGAAATTTCCAATGGTTGTGCCCTGGGGCTGGGTTAAAAGAGAGGGAGGGAATTTAATTAATAACTCAATTAATATTTAATGTCAATATGCCAGTGTACTAAGACTTCACCAGCTCCACCACCCCACAAAAATACATATTTTAATATGTCCTTTAGGCAAATGGCAAGACCTGTGCATGCAGGAAGAACATCTAGATAATTGTGGTAGTCTGGTAGTCTTCCCTGCCCTGAAGGTTTCTGAACCTACAACTGCTTTGAAACGGGCTGCTTGGAGTCCTGCCTGTGTCAAAGCTAAGAACTGAATTGCAGTTCTTGGAGCAACACACTATTTATTTACTTCCTCTTGGCTCTTTCCTCATTCTGCAGTCATCATTCATTGCACTTTGCCAAAAAAAGCTTCAGCTTGTGCATTAGGGAAAAGTGGAAACACCAGGCAGTAGAAAAATTACGTACCAATGAAAGTTAGAAAAGTAGCTGATGCCCCCAAATATGCATTGAAAACTACTTAAGTGGAGGAGGACATACAACTCTAGTCATGGACTTGGGTTCCTCACTTCAATATCTTTCGGTTAGAGGCAAGGGGAGCTACAAAAGAAACAGCTATCTTAGAGGGTCAGTGGTATGAAAGCCCCAGAGAAATGTCTTAGAAAAACTGTACAAAAGGATTAATGAAGATGCAGTGGGGTCAGAAAGGTTGACTTTCATTTGTAACACTGTCTTTAGCTTTCAGTTATTCAGGAACCTACATCTCAGTACAACTAAGGTAAAAAAATTTTAAAATTGCACCTCAATCTGTTTCATACGATTACTTTAAAAATAATTAGTGCAAACTGAAAATAAAGAAAACTACTTTGTCCAAACAAAACTACCTCAACTGTTGAATTCATGACAAGAGGTAAATAGAGCTGTGTTGTTTTTTAATTCCCTGCTGCATTTTCTCTTTTCTACTTTTCCTTTTTTTTTTCCTAATTAATAAGCACCCAGGCTTAGTTTGCCGAGACTGTTCCTTTTCCAGTATTTGTGTGAAGTTCAAGTCCAGAAAGCAGCATCCTGAAACAGCCTGACACCAGTACTCATTTTCAGCTCTCCAGGTGCCTGGACCGTGTTCTTTCTGTCCTTTTCCAGCCATGAGGTTACAAGCAGCTATTAGCACTGTAGACAGAAGCTGCCTTCCCTGCTTTTGCTGTTCTTTGTTGTTGCTGCTGCTCCTGCATGCTTCCATTTCATTTTTGTTTGCAGGGACATGGCATGAGACATCATAGCAGCACCAGAGTTATGTCAGTTCATTGCAATGAATCTTCTGTCTCCCCATTTTTTTCACACTCAAGAAAAGCCACTACTGAGATCTCTAATGCCATCTAAAAGACTGCCAAACTGAGGGCTTTCCTCATTAAAAAATATCTCAAAAAAAACAATTCATGTCAGAAAGGGAAAGAAACTTGTGTTGTTGAAAAGAAAGCCGACATTTAAAACGCTTCCAAGGTTTTTCTCCTACTTTTTCAAGAATCTTTAATGAAAGGTTAAAATATGTTAATCATAGTTGTTGCTATAGCAAGGTCTGGCATCTGTAGACAAGTCCCTTGTTTAATTGCTTATTGTTCTAGAGTGATGAGGTCATGTTAACATCGTTGACCCTTTGGGCACATTTATTCTATCAAAATTAACATAGCAATGACTTGAGGCAAACCTCTGTTCTTTCTTTCTCCCCCCTGCTTAGGCTGAGCAGTCACTCTTGCTAGTATCATCCTGGCACATTTTGGCCCTGATTGTGGAAAGATTGGGGGGGGGAACAGGACACTAGTGAAAGACTGCAAACAATAAATACAGATTTTCTCCAAGTACACCTGACTATTGAAGTTTACAGCTGTATTTCAGTAAAACAATTTTTTCCCCTAATCATAGAATCATAGAATCAT
>NW_008584554.1:0-3316 GCF_000691845.1 Merops nubicus | reverse complement strand
ATTGCCTCCACCCAGATGCAGGAGAGGAGTGTGCAGGCTGCTGTGGTGTGTGGAACATTGCACAACCAAAGCACAGCTGTGCATCCCCCTGCCTGTCAGAGCTCACTCACACCCAGGGAACAGAACCCCAGGGATGACAAAGCAGCAGCATGCCAGCCTGAGCTCTGAGACCAGAAAACAAACACCAGGCTTAACCCTTCAGAGGCAGCACGGGCAGAGAGCTCCCAAAACATCTCCCTTTGGGGCAGACTCTTCCCACTGCTGGTCCAAAGCAAGCTCAGTCCCTTTGCTGGAAGAATAGAGGCAGATGGTCTTTGCAGTGGGTCTGCTTTTAGGGCTTTTCTTTCCTTTGAAGGTGTCATTTTGGGGCTCCTCCTGTCCTGGGCAGCCAGGGACATGGGGTCAGCCCTTCCTGTGTTCTGACAACCAAAAGATAAAGGCTTGACTGTGCTATCCATGGACACACCAAGAGCTCAGGAAGCTCAAGTCTTCCCTCCTGCAGCCAAGAATTTGCTGGGCAACCCTGGATGCTCCTTGAGCTTGGCTTTAAGAGCACAACTAGAAGGTGTCAGCTGGCTCCAACGTGCTGAGGCAAGCACCAATTCTTCCTTGGGGTTCTGCAACAAACTGCTGGTGCTTTGCTTTTGTGTAACACCTGGAGACTCTCCAGAAGCTGGGACAGGTAGGAGGAGAAGTATGACTGGTGAGCCTGCTGGGGAAAGCTGTGTCAGCCTGTGGGCCCTGTGGGGTGTTTGCTGCTGGAACCATGGGTCAGGAGGGTGTTGCTGCATTCCCTACTCCTGGGTAACAGCACCAAGGTGGATTTTGTCTTATCTCATTGCATTTTATCCTGTGTTTATCCACAGTTTCCAAGGGGTTGGGGATAACCCTCCGTTCCTATTCTGGTGGTGTTAAAAAAAAAATGAGAATTCCACAAATTCTTTCAAAACTCCCCAACTTTCTCAGCTTCCCTGCAATCTTTGGGCTTCGTGGCCCTTGAAAAACCTGTGGAATGAGCAGCACTTCCCTGGTGTCGTAATGCTGACATAACAGGGTGGTGAATCAGTGGGGATCTTGCTGCCTGAACCGTGTTGGATCATCCTTATTGCTGAAGTTCTGCTATTTCAAGCCACAAAGCCCCATACAATCCAGCCTAAGTGGCGAGCAACTCCGTCCTATCCAATTTCAGATCTATGAACTGGTGAGAACTGTATTCATGCAACACTATTCTGGTTGATGAGACCCTGCTCCAAACAGACTGGATGCCATGGGGTAATCCAAGTGGTGTGGAACATTATAGAGGGTATAAATAGCCCCTGCTGGCCTTCTCATGGGTGTGTCGGAGGGCAGGGGGGATTAGGACACCCAGGTTTGCTTTAGGAAGATGAGCTGAACGCTGGCAATGGGTTTAGGGCTTGAATTTATGTTCAATTCTGGTTTCTGCCACAGTACAGACCCTAAAGCAGGTCAGCTTGGCTTGACAGGAACCTCCTGAGAGCTTCAGCCTGCACTGTCTTTTTCAGGTCTTTAAATAATACCCACCACACCACGGTGCTTGGTTCCCAGGCTTGGCTACCAGGCACAGCATCCCTGCCACTGCCCCACGGAGGATGGATTTGCCTCCTCCAGCTTTAGAGCTGCCTGCTGCACTGAAAACAACTCACCCAGCAGCATCCAGTGTACCTCGTGCTCTCCCAGCTTTTCCAAGAAAAGGCTGACGTATCTGCAGATCGAGGAGCAGAGGCCACGGAGCCACCAAAACAAGGGCAAGTGATTCCCCAGAGAGTCTAGCCAGATGTAGCCCTCCTGGGGAGGTCTTCTGAGCGCCTGGGGGTGATGGGGGGAGGTCGGCAGCCCTCAGGTTACAGCAGCCCTCAGGTTACAGCAGCCTTGCCACCGAGGGCTGAGCGTCGCTCGGGTCCCGGCACCCCCCTCGCCCAGGGTGTGGGGTGAATGAACTCCAGAGCTGGAGTTTGGAGCGGACACCATGTCCACATTCTTCAGCCAGGGCTTGGGAATGTCAGCTCCTGTCCTGACGCCAGGGGTTTGCATTCCTCCCCAGTGCTGCTCCCCAAAAAAAGCCAGCCCAGAAGGGTGCCGGGGAGAGGGGTGCCGCTCGGTCCCGGGGGGAGAGGAGGAGACATGCTAAGGGTGTAAAAAAGCCTTTCCTGAGCTGGGCAGGGGTTAGCATGTGTGTGCTCATGTGTGTTTACTAAACACTGTTCCCAGCGAGAGGGAATGGTTGGAATTCAGAATTCACCCCCCCCTCCTCGCTCCCCGCCAGACCCCAAGGACACGAGGGCGGGCCCGGGGAATTCGCTTCTCCAGCTTGTTGCCATAGCTGCATATTTCAGAGCCCCAAGCAGGAAAAAAAATAATAATAAAGAAAAATGAAGGGAAAAAAAAAAACCAAACAACCCAAAACATTTCATTGGGAGGGAAAAAAAAAAACAGCAAGAGGAAAAAATGCAGAAGAGTAATGAGAAGGACTAGCGAGTCCAAGAAATGTATTAGATCATGCTTAGAAACTGGTGTCTGAGGAGTTCTCCACAGCTCAGGCTATTCTAATATTTATTGTGTGTTATTTAAACCATGACTTCTGGCACCGGCTGGGGCTCGACAGCACTTGGTGCTTCGCAGAAATATGATTATAAGCTAGTCCTAAAAACCATCCCTTTGGCTGGAGAAGGCAGTTTGTAGAATTCACCTTCCAGATGAGCTGCTGGCAGGATGGCAGCAGGGGCACAGTTAGCAAGCAGGACCTGGGGCAGTGCAGAGCTGGGCAGCAGAGGAACGTGGAGGATAAACTACGAGCAAGATGAAGTCCTCAGAGAGGCTAAGCAAGGACAGGCTGGGGGTTGGTTGTGGTGTAGCCCTTGTTCCTTTGCTCCTGCAAAATGTGGCTCATTTTGCCCCCCCACCCCCGGGTATCAATTTGGGTTTGCAATGGAACAACAATGTTGGTTTTAAACCCCAGCACTGTTATGGCACCCTTGGCTCTCATCCTATCTCCTGGGAGGAATCTGGCTCTGCAGCAGTGTTTATTCTCTTGTGGGATTACCCGTCCTTGGCGTTAATGATGAGAAACAGGTATGGGGTGAGGATGCCACAGGCTCTGCTCCGTGCCAGGAGCGCTGGGGCCGGCTGCCCCACGCCACAGCCTGAGGCTGGCTGCCTGGAGGAGCCTTTTCCCCAGGGATGAACTCAGAAGAAGGACGGGTTTGTGCTCCAGAGGCTCTGCCAGCACTCGGGGGGGACTCCCCTGGCCCATCCCGGAGGAGAAGCGCTGCCCCTGGGTCCGCACTCAGCCTCTGCG
>NW_008584553.1:0-1806 GCF_000691845.1 Merops nubicus | reverse complement strand
CCCCAGGCTGCTGGTGGCACACGTGGTGGCTCCCAGCCTCTGCCTCTCAGCCTGGGCAGCAGTGAGGGGATGGGATTTGCCCCCAAAATTTGCCCCCTTGGTGCTCGTTGCCTGTTGAACTCGACGTTGGCCACCAAGAGGTGAAGATCTGGGTGAGTTCCCTGATGGAAACACTTCTGCTGGGGACTCACAAGCCAAGCTGTGGTGGGACCACCTGCTGGGCAATATCTCAGGGATGTTTGGGGTGGTTTCTGTGCAGAAAAAGCCTCTGGGTGGCACCCTGGTGACACCTCTGAGTGACTCCCCGAGGCTCTGTCCCCCTCTGGGCTCTCAGTGGTGGGAATATTTTGAGAAGCTGCTTTAATCTCTGTTTAATTTCTGCTCTTATCACCTCTAAAATCTCTCCTGGCAGCTTTATCTGCCTGGATCCTTTGGGTTTGGTTTTTAAACTCTCTCAGGGTGTTCAGCTGGCTGGGAAATGCTGCGTGGGAGGAATTTTCTGGGTGCTGAAAACGTTCTGCCCTGCTGCTGGCAGGAATGAAGAGCAGGCAGAGCTGCCCCCTCACCTGCCAACACCTTCCCCCCAGTCATTGACAGCATCAGGAGGTTGTGACCCCATGAGGGAGGAGTTTCCCCATTTCTCACCCCATCTCAGAGTTCATATTTGCAGATGGGAGTAAATGGGGGAGGAAAAGAGGTTCCAGGGCAGTCCACACATGTCTTGAACCCTGAGAAATGGTCCCTGGGAGGTGAGAGCTTCACTGCCACAAACATCCCCCTGCTCTTCACCCTGCTCCTCCTCTCTGGGTTGGGTTGGAAAGGACCTTTCAGCTCCTGGAGTCCAACCCTCCCCCAGCCCTGCCAGGTCCCCACTGCCCCGTGTCCCTCACCCCACATCTCCACGGCTTGGGAACCCCTCCAGGGGTGGGGACTCCACCACTGCCCTGGGCAGCCTGGCACAGCCCTGGGCAACCCTCCAGGGCAAGAAATTGTTCCTCAGGGGCAACTGAAACCTCCCCTGGGGCAACTTGAGGCCCTTTCCTCTTGTCCCTTGGGAGCAGAGCCCGACCCCCCCCTGGCTCCAGGCTCCTGTCAGGAGCTGTGCAGAGCCAGAAGGTCTCCCCTGAGCCTCCTTTGCTCCAGGCTCAGCACCCCCAGCTCCCTCAGCTGCTCCTCCCCACACTTGGCCTCTAGACCCTTCCCCAGCTGAGTGTATCCTGCAGATCTGCTGCTGCTCCTCCTCTCTCTGTTCTCCTGGTTCTCTGCCCTGCAGAGATGGGGGTAAAATTCCCTCCCTCTGTTGGCAGAGGGGGCAAAGCTGACCTGGGAAGCACCAAGGAGGGTGCCCCGGGGGCTCCTTGACCTCCACAACATTCCTTGTCTCCTCCCTGCACAGGTCTCCTTGAACATTCCTGGGGCTTCACCTCCCAATCCAAGTCCCCTTGAGGGACCCAATTTTGTTTGGGGTTGGCTGAAGCTGTGGGGAAAGAAGCTGGGGAGCAGCTCCAAAGGTGGGGAGAGGCTGGTGGTGCTGAGTTCCCTGACAGAGGCCTCTCTGCTGGAAGGTTACAGGGCGTTCACCGAGGCCAGTGATGGGAGCATGTGTCTGGCCATGGAGTATGGAGGGGAGAAATCCCTCAACGACCTGATTGAGGAGAGAAACACACAACGTTTGGGCCCTTTCCCTGCTGCCACCATCTTCAAAGTCGCCTTGAGCATGGCCAGGGGGCTGAAGGTAGGTTGGGTGTTAAGCAGAGCTGTCCTGGGGGAGGATCAGGGGGGTGGGGTTGGAGCTGAGGAACAATT
>NW_008584552.1:0-1052 GCF_000691845.1 Merops nubicus | reverse complement strand
ACACTTTCAGGTTCTTCAGGTGATCACTTCAGGTGAACCTGATCTTCATTTATGGTGGATGGGATGGGGAGTTCCAGCATTTCCATGCTTTGGCATTTCATAGGATCACAGAAAGATGAAACTGGCTTTTCAAGGTCACCTTGTCCAACCCCCCGGCCAACCTGACCTGGAATGGTTCCAGGGATGGGGCACTGACCACCTCTCTGAGCAACCTGGGCCAGGGTCTCACCCCCCTCAGTGTACAACGTTTCTTCCTTTGTCTATCTCACCCAAACGCCCCCGATGTCTGTGAGGACTGTCACACTTCCCTGTGACTCATCCTGAAACCACCTGCAGCCAGCAGGCCCTGCCTCACCCTTCTGCTTCCTCAGCAGACATTTTAAATACGCTTAAAACAAGAAACCAAGCAAGAAGACTTGTTGTGAAGTACCAAAAACCTTTATTTTTCCCCCAAACCATAACAACATTTGACATTATATTGATTTCCTCATATATTTGTTATTTCTCTACATTAGGAACCAGATACAGAAAATACAAACACGATCTGTTGAATCAAAGACGGCACAGCATTCCGTTAGAAAAAGAAACAGAAAACTAGAGGAGCAAGATAAAAATGGTGAAAAATAGTCATTCCCTCCAGCCCAAACTTTCCAAGATTCATCATCATCAAAATAGAGCAGTGGAAGTAGCTTCTCTTTCTAAACGCACTTCTGCTTTAAGAAAAAAGTTAGATTTATCTTTAGATTTCAAAGTAAAAAAATGTTAAACTATCTTTCAAGCAATTTTGGAAGTTTGCATAGACCCATTCCCTTTCCAAAAATATCAGCGATCTCTCTATAGAATCTGATATAAATCAAGTGCGTGCCTCATCTGAAGATGACCAAGCTCAATTAACTTTCAAGAAAATAAACCACCATCTCCCCTTCCCCTCCCTCCCCCCACAAAAATACGGGCTCTACCGTTCTGCCTCGTGCTGAGGCGCGTGCCGAGGCTCGGCCGCACCTCTCGCTCGCAGCTTTCACCCCAGTCCTGCTCTCATCCCCCCGTTTCCC
>NW_008584551.1:0-2012 GCF_000691845.1 Merops nubicus | reverse complement strand
TAAAAGTGGTTTAAACCACCACACTATAATTATGCATATTTCCCAGTCTTTGACTCATTCTCATAGCTGGTTTTGACTTCCTTTTATTTGGCCATATCTCTTCTGAAATTTGGATGCTAAGACAGAACACTGTCTTTTTAATTATGTCATGAATGCCATAGTATGGTATTAACGTTGTCTCTTCACTCTTGCAGTACTCCCCTCCTGATACATGCCAGGATCAGCTCTGCTGTCTTAGCAGTCACAACTAACTGGGGATGAATTTTGATCTCTAATTTTTCAGAAGTCCTTGAGAGTTTCCTTTCCCCGCTTTCAAGTTCAGTGGTTATCAGACTCTGAAGTATTTTCTGAAGATCTGAACTTCAGTCATGTTGTGCATCACTGCTTTACCTGACACTGTTCATCGTCTACCTTAGGTCCTTACTCCATTAGGCATAAAATTTCAGGTAGAACTATGTGAAGCTGCATGTTCTGTGAACCTTCTTAACTGGCGGTGAAATTCCTGTTTTTCCTATGTGATCTCAGTAGCACTTTTCTTGATTAGTCTTTCCTTTTAAACAGCTTTCCAAGTTTGGCTTTCTGTTTCCTGAGACATCAAGAAGAGTTTCCCATACGTTAAAAAGGGAGAAAAGTCTGTTCTTATTCTATAGTGAATACTTTGACATTAACTACATATACATCTAATACTAGGTGAAGAAGGTAACAATTTATTCAGTCAAATTAGGTATCTTTGACGTATTATGAGTTACCTACCCAAGTCTATTTTTAGTTCAGGTGTCAGATGACTCAAATAACCTTACCCAGACTGTCAGCCTGGATTTCTTGCTACTAAGAGTTAAAACTCTTTGTTATGCAAAATGCTTCAGTTATAGATAATTCTGAGTAAAATTTTGTTCTGGTCATATAAATGAGAAACTTTTGCAGATATTTCTGTAGCAGAAGGGCAGTGTTTCATTTGTAGTTTCAGCAGTAGCTTCACAGTTGGAGTAGCTGGGGTACAGATAAAGGTTTGGGTTTGTGGTAGCTACATAATGTGTCTAGACATCACTGTCTGGCTGGGACAGTTCTGAATACAGAATGTCCTGGCATCCTAATGGAAATGGTCAGGATGTTTTTGTCCTGCTGCTTTCTTGGGGCATGAGATTTTCTTTCTACAGACTCCTGTCTCTGCCACTGCCCCAGCTGCAGCTGTAGGAATTAAACAGTTTCTGAGCTTTGGCTGTGAAGTATGATCACAGTTGGGTTGTGAAACGTGACACAGCAGGTCCCTGCCACATACACTAAGTGGCCATACAGAATGTAGAAAGAAAAATTTACAAAAATCTGAGAAACAGAAAAGCACATGTATTTAGAAACAGAAGAAATTACTTTGTATTCTGGCTGCAAATTGTCGAAGTTGTTCATTGAAGGCATGAATTGCTTCTAAATATTACCTGTTTCTGCGCATTATAAATCTTTCTTGATAAGACTGATTATCACATCTTCTGTGGCCTTTTAAAACTGACAGCACTTCATTTTTGAAGACCTACAAATTAGTGAGGTCCAGCCAATGAATGCCCAGCGGAAGAGCTGCAGGGTGGCGGGAGGGCTGAGCTGCCCCGTTCCTCTGCCTGCTCTGCAGCCTGGCCCCCAGCCCTGTCCTTCACTGCTGGGTATGCCCACGGGCTCTCTTGTGCAGCATCTGCGCTTTTCTGCACTTAGCATTTTGGGGTGTGGAGATCACGGTAGGTGGGTAAAGCTCCCACCGACTTGAGCTATTCATGGTCATCATCAGTGGGGATGATGTGTAGGGTGGATAGGACTACATCTTTTTCCAGTGACTTTTCTAGGTATTCTGGCTCAGTGTGCTTATAATAGAGTAGCTGGATCTCTGTTACCGTGAGGATGCTGATCTGCTTCTGCCCTGAGTTACTGTTGTCATCCAAATAAAGTAAAATGCTTCCCACTCTTCTCTGATAGAATTAAGTATTATCAAAGGGCTAAATTTACAGAGTGTACCCTCAGCAAGTTCG
>NW_008584550.1:0-6274 GCF_000691845.1 Merops nubicus | reverse complement strand
GGGTGTGCCTGGCTTCCCAGCAGCACAGCACAGCCCCCCGGGAGGCCATGCCTCGCTTCCCAGGGTCCCATCCCAGAAGTGCCCCTGCAGCAGCCTCCCTTCCTCCAGCACGTCTCTGCTGCAGAGGACCTGCAGCATCTGCTCACTTGAACAGGGAAGGCAGGAGGCTCGTCGCCGTGCCTGAGCAATCCATCATCCGCCAGAAGGGCATGGGCTTGCCTAGGAAGACACTCCGGGGTCACAAATATTTGGAAAAAGCAAGGAAAAAAATATCCCTTCCAAGATCCCCCAGCCCTGTGGGGGCTTGGCCGCTGATACGCCAGTTCAGACAGACACAAAGCCCACTCAGCATCTTCTGGGCAACTCCCCCCCAGCTCCGAGCAGAGCTTCAGCTCAGCAGGGCCAGATCGGCCTTGGCAGCGAAACGCTGCGGCTCGAGTCACCGGGCCGGCTCTGCAGATGGCACAGCTCGGCTCTGCCAGGGGAAACGCACCTTGCTCTGTCGGCTGCTGCCTCTTCAAGAGCAACCCTCCTCCTCCTCCTCCTCCTCAAGGGCACGGGCTACTCCCCAGACACCCCCAGCCAGACTGTCACGGAGGACAAATTATCTTTAAACAGGGTAAAGCAAAATCCTCTGTATGTCACCCCAGAGCACTGTTCAACCACATCCATATCCCACCCTGTGGGGAGAGGGGGCACAGACAGACCCCTCCATGGGTCTCGCCTATCAAAGGGCATCTCGCAGGGGTCCAGCACTGCCTGCTTCTCTTGCCACCAGCAGCCCAGGCAAAGCAGACTCAGCAGCAGTGGATGAGGATGGGTTTGGTTTTTTCTTTTGGTCGTATTTGCAAGAGGGATTAGTATGGAGGCAAAAATTTGGGTCACCCCACAGCTCAAGCAAACTTGCTCAAATTGTTTAAAAACGGTTTTGCCCCAAAGTGGGCGATGGGCAGATGCCTAGGCAGTGGCAGGGGGATGCTCTTGCTCTGCCCATGCATGACATCCTTGGGGACCACAGCCTCCCCCAGGTGCAAACCAAGCTGCAAAGTAGGTGCTGGGGTGTCCTAAGGGCCCCTGCAGACCCTCCCCGTGTGCACGCTCCCCACCAGCAGTCCGGTGGGTACATGTCTGTGCAAGCTCCACGTAAAGGGCCTTTCTCCAACCCTCCTGTGCTTCCCCTTTTAAACCCCTAAACTCCCTTTGGAGGTAAAGAAGAAAGCTTTCGGGGCACCCTAACCTTGAAAAGAAGGAAAACTCCATTCAAGCTGCCAAGCTGCCGGGCTGTCTCCTGCAGCTCAGTTAATAGCAACCCATCCCCAGCAAGCTGCTCGCAGCACCAGCTGCCTCCTCCCATGGAGGTGCTCTCTGGGAAGAATAGTGCTTTGTGTTGTGATGGGAAAAGGTCAGAAGGCTGCAAGGAGGAGGAGGACGGGTGGGAGGGAACTGCCTGGCCTCCCCACAGCTCCCAGCGCCGTGCTCCTGTATCCCATCTGCTCCTGGGGTCAGATCTGGGGGATAGCAGCACCCCTCTACCAACCTTGGGGTGATTGTGTCCTAACACTCAGCAGAGCAGAGGGGCATGGGGAGAATTCAGACCTGTGGTCTACAAGTCCACCACTGCCAGGAGGCCCAGCAAGCTCCTCCTGGCTCCTCTTTGATGTGGTCCAGGACCTCCCACAGGGAAATCTCTGCTCCACTCTTATCAGGAGCCACCCTGATAACAGCACAGGATAAGCTACAGGGAGCTAGCACTGGGTACCCCCTGCCAGCTCTTCCAGGCCACCAGAAAGGGACAGTCCCTGCTGCCATTCAGCTTTCACACGCATAAATAAGCCAAGTTAAGGCTGAGAACAATGTGAATGAATCCAAGGTGATGCAGCAGTGGGGCACAGCAGAGGGGGAAAAGGTGAAATAGGCCCAGACCCTGGGTGTGTGGTATGAGATGCCACCAGCCACCAGCCCCCAGGGCATGGCCACAACACTATAATTTCTGCTCGGCCACAGAAGATTAGAACCAAGTACCAAATACCAAATGAAGCCACCTCTTCAGACCCTGGCCAAGAGCTTCTCTGGAGCTATGTGGGTGATTTCACCCTGCTCCTGGCTGGTAATTAAGTCTCCCACCTCTGCTGACAAGAGGATGCTCCTGCCCCTGGCACAGTCCCAGTGCCTGGCTGGGCACCGGTGCCCCAGGGAGTACCATGGACATGGTCAGTGCTCTCCAAGGAGCATACCAGCAGCTCTCCTGCTCTCACCAGCTGTCCTGGCCTCTGCACTCACTGTGACTTTTGTCCCCTCCCTGCCCCACTCACGACCTTTTGTGCTGTCCAGGCAGCCTGGCGCTGCCGCAGCACCCAGTGAGCTCTGGTCCCAGTGCAGGACTGGGGCGCATCTGCCCTTCCACCAGTTTATCTAGGGGAACAAAGAGAGTTAAAAACCTGCAAAGAACGACAGCAGAAAGCAGCGTTAGGGAAGGTCCAGTCCCACGTGCATGCCAACACATGGGACAATGCATGGCCCCCTACCCAGGCACCAAAGCTTTGCCACTTCAGCCCCTGGCTGTGCAGAGGGAGGACACAGCCCACAGTGCCCCCACTTCTACCCACAGCCACCCAAAGGAAGGGTCCCTGTTGCTTAGCAAAGGGCCATTCATCCCCAGGAGGGTGTGGGGTGAGAAAGGGTTAACCCACTGCAGCTGGGCCAGAATTACCCTCCAGGACAAAGGGACACTTGATGTCACCCGCATCCGCCCAGCAGAAGGGGCCTTAATCCGATTCCCAAAGAAAATGTGGCTTTTACAGCCCCCTGACCAGACCCCTGTTTGGGAGGGGGCCAGCAAACAGGGAGAGAAATCTCTTTGCCACAAGTCTGTGAGAAGGGAGAGCTGGGTGGAGGTGGCTGGACACAGGCAGTGTCCCTGCAACAGGACACGGGGGGACACAGACACCAGCCTGGCAAGGTCTGATGGCCCCAAAGCACACACAGCAGTCAGATCTCAGCACCAGCTCCCGTGAGATGGATCAGGGACTGAAGAACGGACCAGTGCTCAGTTCCCACTGGGAATGGTGGCCATAGCCATCACTGATGGCACTGAGGGTGCACGGGGAGGGCCCCATGAGCATCCCAACACTGCCTGGCATTTTAGGGACCACATCTCGGGATGAGGGTAAGCCAGCGTGCGCTGGAGAGCTTCAGGGTGCTACCAGCAGAGTTCTGCCTCCTCCCCCCAAGGATGGGGACCCCAGGGGACAAAGCCAGGGACGCTGCTGGGAAGCAGATGAAGCTCACACCCACCATGGATGCGGATGAACTGTCTGTGCCTTCATCTCCAAGCTAACACCCAGGCACGTGTTCTATGGTGCTGTGTCCCTTCTTGTGTCACAGCCCCTCCTCATGTCACAGCATGGCCCCAACAGCTACAGCCCTGCAGTGAAGGGGCTTGGCCAGCCTGACCCCTCTGCCACGGCCCCTTCCCACCCTTCCAGCCCACCTGGTCACCTTGAAACTCCACACACCCAGTCCTCATGGGATTTTTGGACAGGCACTCTTAGCATGCCACTGGACTGTATTTGGAGGATTAACTCTTTCAAGTGCATTTTTTGTTACTCTTTAACAGAGGAGTTAGCTTTACCATACACTTCTCCACAAAACACCTACCAAATTTTAGAGATAAATGAAATGTAATTGTACACAGATACATGATCACACCACCCAGCAGGTGGAACCCCAGGAGAGCTGTCCTCCCTTTGCCAACTTGGCCTTTCCCATGCACCAGAGTGAAGCTCTGACACGTCACCCAGGGATCACCATCTCAGCACAAGTTTCCCCCCTCCCCAGCACAGCCTTGACGGGGGTGGATGCGGCGTCACAGCTATATGGAAATCACAGCATTTAAAACCACAGGCTATAAAAATTCCACCCTGCTCAGAGAGGGGATGGCTGGATTCCCCGTGGAGAGGTGTCCAGGAACCACCACTGCCGGGTTATTAGCCACCAAGCCATTAGACCCTGCTGCATGTGCCTACCTCGAGCCATGCTAGCATATGCTAGTGAGGACACGTGTGTTTAATGGCTGAGGTCACACATTCAATACACCATCACCGAGCTACCCACGAGCCACACAGCTACACAGGTATTTTAACATGGAAAATCATGGAGAACAGCTAGAAAAGCATCTCCTAGCCACAGCTCCCAGGTCTATCACAGTCCTCTGTGTGCTCCAAAGGTAGTTTTTCTATCCCAACATGTCCTGACCTGCACTCAGGATGCCCTTAGGGCAGGGCTGTAAGCTGGGCACACACCCTGGCTGGCTGGACTCCTCCTAGATTTTGTATTCTACAAGTTGGACTCACATCTGGATGGGGCACTGGCTCTTAAGGGTTCACATGTAAACACAATTCCTGCCTTTTTTTTTTTTTTTCCTACAGGGTAGTATCTGAGCCACCACTCATCTCCAAATCAAAGCTTGCACATGCAAATCTCCCATCACCCAGCCCAAGCCCATCTGTCTCACAGGGGAATTTGGTCAAACCAACCAACCTTCATTAGCACCAGGGAATCCAAGACCCTCAGCCAGCACATCTCCAACAGCAGCTTAAAATCTCATCCCAGAGCTGCACCACTGGTCTGCTCCATCTGCTGCACCCACCCTCCCCAGCAGTGGGGATTCAGTAAAATCAAGCAACTCACTTAACTCAAGGGATATTTAACCCAAGACTTGCCTAGTGCTATAGTACCCGCACTTCTCTGGTCCACATATTTGTCCAAGCTCAGCCTGGAAAGCAGTGGGAGCGAGCCCAGCATGCCATGCAGGGCACATGGCTGCTCATCTCATGGAGCCTTGGACATCCATGGCTCTGAACAGAGGTCTGGGGATGAGATAGCGGGACCTACAAATTATGGGAGGGCAGACACAGCCCTTTGTCAGTAACCCCTGGCCCTAAACTATGATATCTCCAGGAAACCCTACGTAAACAGCTTGGTGTATGCTGAAAACCATAGCATGGGCCAGAAATATCAGCCCTGTTGGAGCCCAGCTGCTCCCTTGTTCCCAGTCTGCCCCCACAAAGCCAGAGATAGTCTTGGATCCAAATACATCAACCCAGATCCATCCTGGAAGCTTCTTCCCTAAATAAAGTGTGGTCACACCAGGGATGGGTAGAAAAAGCATGGTCTGAAATCCTCTGGCATGAAGCCTTTCCCACACAGAGGCTGCCTGTGGGCAAGACCAGCAGGTCACTGCACAGGCAGGAGCAGAAACCCCCTCCCTGGCTGCCTCCAAGGGTGCAAAGGTGCCTACTATCAAGCAGGTCATCAGTTACAAGGAGAGAAGAATCACATAATCATTGAACTGTTTAAGTTGGAAAACACTTTTAAGTTCATCATATCCAACCGTTAAGCCAGCACTGCCAAGTCCACCACTAAACCATGGCTCTCAACACCACATCTACACAGCTTTGAAACCCTTCCAGGGATGGGGACTCCACTGCCCTGGGCAGTCTGGCACAGCCCTGGGCAACCTTTCTGGGAAGACATTTTCCATAATGTCCAACCTAAACCTCTCCTGGTGCAACCTGAGGCCGTTTCCTCTTGTTCCCTGGGAGAAGAGCCCAACCTCCACCTGGCTCCAGCCTCCTGTCAGGGAGCTGTGGAGAGCCAGAAGGTCTCCCCTGAGCCTCCTTTGCTCCAGGCTCAGCACCCCCAGGTCCCTCAGCTGCTCCTCCCCACACTTGGACTCTAGACCCTTCCCCAGCAGCTTCGTTGCCCTTCTCTGGCCACACTCCAGCCCCTCAAGGTCCTTCTCGTAGTAATGGACATGAATTTATGCGAATGAAAATGCCACGGAGTGAATTACACCGCCTCAGAGCAGTACTAAGGCAAACACTTGCATCAAAACCCAGCTTGCCTCCTGCCTCCACACACATCCTTTACCCCCGCTGCGTGTCTCCAAAGCATGATATCTTCAAAAAATAAATCAGGCACCCCTCACACCCAGCCGGGCGCCCCAGCCTGTGGCACACTGAGCTGGGGGAAAAAGCGGAGAAAACCCGAGTACTTGGCGAGCCCGGGGGGTTCCGCCGTGTCCCTGCAACACACATGCTGCCAAAGCTCCACGATCACTGCGCAAAGGGATTTTTGTTTTAAAAAAAGAGGGGCTAAAAAGGATAAAAAAAGAGTTAAAAAATGGTTAAAAAAATGGTTAAAAAAGGGGGGGGGGAGAGAGAAGGAAAAAAAATAAAAAATAAAGACAGGGAAGAAAGCCTCCAACACCCAA
>NW_008584549.1:0-8252 GCF_000691845.1 Merops nubicus | reverse complement strand
GAGCCTCTCGTCCACCAGCAAGACACTGAGACAAGACTCACTTGAGATTTGAGCACCAAGACTTTGTTGCCTCCACGCCTGCTGTCTACCTGAGTTTCCCTTACCACCATTGGAGGGCTGGTGTTCACAGGCAGGTGTCCAGCATCATGCCAAGAGCTCTGGGGGTCCCACTGAGCTTCCAGCTATGTCCCCAGAAGGATCTGGCTCACAGGGGCCCACAGGCTGCCTGGGCAGGTGCTGGGCAGATGCCCCAGATTCACAGCTGACACCAAACAGCGACTCAGATCTCCAGGGGATGTGATGGGCTCTCGGGCAGCTGCTGCACATGATGGCCCAGACAAAGAGACACCTGCATTTTGGGTTTCATATGGGAACCTCCCCTTGCCACTAGCACCCCACCTTGAGACCCTGACCCATTGCAGGGCCAGAGCCCTTCATTTTCTGTGATGCAAACGCTGTCTCGTCCATCCTGTGCCATAACCAGGGACTGAGCCAGTGTCTGAGCATCGGCAGCCCAGCACCTCTCTTGCTGTCACTTCAAAGCACAGGGGAGCAGGGATCTCTTTTGTACATGTTTATTTTACAGTCAAGACTTGCCAGTGTTTCAGCTCTCTGAGCAGCTCCTGGTGACCCTGCTGTGGAATGAGACACCCTGCAGGCCACGCACAAAATCTTTCACTTCCTACTTGTGAAGAAACACAAAACTCACCCTTTGTTTCCTTTCACCTAATTAAAGAGTTTCATAGGTGCTGCTGCACTCTCAGTGGGCTTTATCTTTTCATCTGCAGTTGTGAAGGTAAGTTTGACTTTGATGAGCACATTAGCTCTGCATTTACCCCAATTTGTTGTCCTAACTGTAGGATTTATTCCTGAACTGAGAATCATTTGCAGCATGGGGCTATTGCATATATGAAGCACAGAGGCTTTGAGTGCTTCCCATGCTGGGCCTTTTTGCTTGACCATTCATTTAATTGGCTGCACAGGCCACATCATGTGGTTTTAGCTTTCCAGCATCTGTAGAGGCATGTCACAGATACAGCAGTTCCATGTGCATGCTTGGACATCAGCCCATCTCAGCCAGTATCTCCTGTTTGGCTTTGTGTGCCCTGCAATAACCAAATCTTTAATGAGTCATTTAAACTCTCTCCAAAATCATAGCCATTTTTTAATTCAGTTGTTTCATTTTGGTTCAAGTCATCTTTAGGAATGAGATGCAGTCCTTCACAGGTGGGGAAAAGAGCCTGACACGCATCCTGGGGCCCTTGGACAGCCTACAGCACCTGTCGTAGTCTTCCTCATGAGTAGAGCTCCCACAAATTTGGTATTTCAGGTCAGCAGGCCTCCCCTCTGGTCTGCTTGGACTTGTCTAGCTGACTGCCTTCAACACCACTGAGCAGCCTCCAGTGCTGCTCCTCTCCATATCCACCCTCTGTGAGACTCCCATCTTCCACAGGATACCTGTGGACTTGAGGAGGCTCCAGCTGGCCCTGTTGCCAGCAAAATGCCCCACTCTGCAATGAAGCAACATTCAATGTAGAGCTACCATGAGAAACTATCATCTAGGATGACAGGGCTCACGGGGCATGTTTTTAGCCACCCTGTTTGGTAGCATCACCAGAGGTTTGGAAGGAGCAATGAAAGTGGACAGCCAAGCCATCCCAAGCAGCAGGGTGTGCTGGGCAGTGCAGAGCAATCTGGCCATCCTGGTGAGATGAGTTTGTTAAACAGTGGGAGCTGAAATGCAGGATCATGCAAGATCTGAGAACCCGAAGGTCCTGCTTCAGGGGTCCTGGAAGAGCTTTACCTGAGCTGCACAGATTCTGAGGAGGAGTCTGGCTCTTACTGGAAGTCCTGGAGAAAGAGATGACTCTTACTGGAAGCCTTTGGACATGATTTCCAGCACAAGGATTCAGTTAAAAGGCTCCTGACCAGAATACTGGAAGTATGGAGAGGACAAGCCTGGCAGCTGGGGATTTGTGGCCAGCAAACCACCCTCTCTTGCAGTACAGCTACAAACCCCATTGCTGCAGGAACTCCATTTTCCTCTGTGAACTGCTGTGAAACTCCCTGCACTGCTTGTTGCACAGGACTCTAAGGTCCTGCTGGCCCTCCCCTGGGCCACCTTGGTAACAGAACCTATATCCCTTCATTAACTTGGTGATGGGTCAAAAAAAGCCAAGAGAAGTGAGTGTTAGTGTGAGTAGAGAGCAACGAGGCACGGTTACCCACTTCCAACAGCAAGGTGGGTCAGTGCAGCAGGAGCTACTGAATTGCATCGTCTGGAGAGAAGCATCTCAAGAAAAGGAGGTCTGGAAGTGGGAACATGTTGTGCCCCTCCAGGGGCAAGCTGGACTACCAGTCTGGATGGTGCTGGACTCGTGTCTGCCCCTCCAGTCCCTTGAAAAATGACTTTTTAATACCCAGGTAGTAACCTGGGAGGCACAGGCAGCTGTTCTACCAGACTGTGTTGTCTTTGCATTGACAGGGAAAATATGTCACAGCAGTTGTCTGGGAGTTTAGGAAGGTGAACATGAAACCTTTTCCAAATAAACAGAGAAGAAGAGTTGCAGGCTGCTTGGACAAGAAGGAGAGGGACAGACAGCTGCTCGCCTGTCCCCAGGGATCCCATCAGCTGGAGAAGAGCACGATCTGTGCAGAGCACAGGGTGGAAGGGTGGCTGCTGATACGTGTGGGGTGGGTGTCGGGCTCCCAGAGCACATCCCCAGCCCCAGAGAGCTCCCTTGTGTGGGACCCAGCAGGTTCTCACCGCAGAGGGGTAACCGGCTCCCAGATACCCTGCTGGTTTCTTCCCAAGACCCTGAGTCCTAGCATCACAAACTGCCACAGATGCCAAGTGCTGTTAGTGGCTGGGAAATGAAAATGGGAAACGCACCATGCCAAGCTCTGTCATGAGATGGAAGCAGAGCAATCTGCGTTAAATCTCAGTGGTTTAAGCCCATGCTTTAACTCTCACTCGTAGCTGGAGCCCAGGTGCTAACACAGCTCCTGCAGGCTCCCCCAGCACTTGCACCTACATCTGACCAAGGCTGGATCCCTCAAAGTGTAGAAAGAGCCCAGCAAATTATCCTAGGAAAAGCAGGAGCCAGGGCACAGCTGAGGATTTTTCCACAGCGTGGGGCTGGGACAGTTTCCCCCATGATGGCAAAATTTGGCTCACGGATGTGACACGGACAGCCAGGACTGTGCTCCTGCACACCATCCCACAGACCCTGGCAGCAGCTTTCTGCCTTTGCCCTGGGCCCAGGAGCTCACTCCTGATCTCCCTCTGCAGCACCATGACTGCAGCTCCCTCTGCCTCCACATCAACTCAGTCCCTGCTTGGTCATCACCAAGTGGCTGGGACATCCCAGGTATGTGCTCTTTATGGGCAGATGCTCTTCTCTCCTGCAGGTTTCTGACCTCAGGCAGGAGCCCCTGTTCCAGAGGAAGGGGCAGAAGAGGAGCAATGTGAAACCAGTTCCCACATCTCTGACTTAGGATGGTTTTCCTCATCTGCATGCATAGGGATGAAAATTGTCCATGATGTCAGACCCCTGTTCCAACCCAAGGACCATGTTTGAAGGAGGCTTTCCAGGCCAGAAGAGTGCTCCTGGGAGTGAGGAAGGGAGAGCAGATGGCTTGGAACAGAGAGGACTGGTGGAAGAGTTGTTCAAGAGCCAGCACACAAAGACAAAGTCATTCTCAAGGAGAATTAGGAAGCAGCTAAAGGTGGAGAAGAGATGAGAGGGGGATGGTGAGGGACAGAGCAAGAAAAGTTTTATTGGTTTTAATTACACGGTCGTGTTCTGTTCTCATCCAGGCTCTATGCAATGCATGGGTTGGGCTCGCTGTAGGGACTGTGTCACAAGCAGCATCCCTCACTCCGTGGGAAGACCAGCAAAGCTTTACTGAGCAAAGGGAGGCATTGCGTTAGAAGAAAGTGCACTCTCATGGGAGTTCCTTCCTCCACTTCCATCTCCTCCAGAATTTAGAGCTGAGCTTGATTATGCCTTCCTCATTTTGAGAGTCCCCGGTGGGAGATGCTGAGGGTCAGGTTTGCAGAAGTGCTGAGCACTCGAAATGGAAGCCAACAGCAGCCGTGATTTGAACAAAAGAAATGTAAAGAAATGCTAAGTCCACAGAAAATGCAGCACCAGGCCCTGCTGCGTGGGATGCTATGAAAGCATCCAAACTCAGCCTGCCTCTCAGACTAGCGCTCGTCTTTCTTGCCTCGGTTCTCCAGGGAGAAAGTGCAAGGTCATTACATAGGTGTGTTTTGTGGAAATAAATTCATTAGCACTTGAGAAGCATTCGTGGACCCTGATGAAAGCACCAGAGAAATACCCAAGGGGAGCTGAATAATTGTGTAGTCAACAGAGGGTTGGGATGGTGTGCAGCAAATAAAGCCCGCGGCAGACATTGAGTGGGGAGGATTAAGAGACATATTGAATGTCTACCCAGGCATGGAATGAGTTAGGGTTTCTGTGGAAAAACTAGTATATGATCATGTAATTAAAGACTGCATTGTAATGATCTTGCTCGAGAGGCTGGAGCTGAGGGCAGGCTTAATTTTGGTGCTTCCAGCATTTGAAGCACTTGACTTTGAGTGTCAGTGTACTTTTAGAGGAGATTTTTAAATGCATTTCCACAAGCAAAGAGAAAGAAAACCTTAATGCTTAGGCCATGGGGAGCTGACCGACTCTGCTGCCTTGCAGAGGTAAACACAATACCAAGAATTTACCTTCATTTAAGAAAGCAAAGCAGAGGAGGGAAGATCCATCAGCAGTGATTTCCAACTATGGAAAGCTGAGACTTGCTGATGGCTCCTAAATTAGCTTCAAAGAGATTGTTTAGCTTCCAGAGTTGTTCATTGTTTAAGCATTTTGTGGCTAGGAAACATGCACACCTATAAATGAGAGTATTTCACTGCAAATATGAAATTTGTCATGGCTCAGCCATGCATTTGCAATTTTGTACGTGAAAAGAGTTGCATTCTGTGGACATTGTGAGTGCAAAGGCATGAAATTGGAGTGGGATGCATGCTGTTAGACACAAACCCAAGGATTATGTCTGTCAGCCAGGGAGACAAGGGACAACAGCTCCCAGGAATGGGGGAGGGCAGTGGGTACACAGGGGATCTGCACAGCTGGCAAAACACTCCCAAAAAACAGGGGGGAAAAGTCTGGAAAGAGATAAGACACAAACAATCCTGGAATTTCTGCTGAATTTGACAAGAATTGGCCAAATTTAATTCCATTTCTAATTTTGGAAATGCTGGAATATTTTGTCTGGATCTATCTTACCTCTTTATTTTGAAATACTTTTTTGACTTGTCACTAGATAGTACCAATAAAAAATGTTTCAGAGCTAAGCTCCCCCATATTATACAGGAAATAGAGATCCAATGGCTGAAATAGGACTGAGGTACCACAGACACAAGAAACAGACAGGGATGCTGCCCTGGAAACTGCTTGAGGCACGAAGGGTTGAGTAACACCAGGGTTGGGCTGTCATTGATCCTGTGCCCTCATTGATCCACTGCCCACAGACTGATAAGTGCTGCAGGATGAGCGCCAGGAGATGAAGGTTTCTCTGCTCTCCTGGCTCACTCAGGAAGAGCAGGACATCTCAAGAGGGGAATGAAGGTGCAGAGGGAGCTTGCTCCTCTCTGCCAGCATGACCTGCAGGAGCTGGGTCAGGCCACGTGTCTCTCTGTCACACTCCAGGCATGTCCCCACCAGCCACGGTGGTGCTCGCTGCACGGGGATGTGCCAAGATCATGGCACAGGCAGCTGGGACCACCACTGCCAGAGCAGGGAGCACATCTCCCCAGGCTCCATTACCCTCCAAAACGGCTGCAGCGATGCAGGCTCTGACAGGTTCTGTTCATTAAATCCACATTACCATTCTCTGAGGAGCCTGACCTTTATTCCTCAAACCAAATGTCAACGATGTTTAGCAGGAGACCAGACTTGCTGAACTGCAGAGTTCCTGCTCTGCAGGAGGTGGCAAGACAAGTGCTGGAGATGGGACGTGGGACCCCATCACCTCTGTGGAGTGCTCAGTCTGGCTCACTGGCCCCATATGCAATGCCCATCAGCCACCACCACCCATGTCTGCTGGGAAAGGGCTTTCTGAAATGGAGGAGGGGACACACAGTTATCTCTGAAGACCTGAGAGGCCGACAAGATGCCCTGGAAGATCTGTGCAGAACCACGTGGTCCCTACGGTCATTCATCTCACCAACCTTCTGCTTTATGGTCCCAGTGTTTTTATTTCAACCCTATTGAAGTGGAAGCTGGAAGTGGCCTTGGAAAAAGTCCCATCTCTGAAGATGTATGAGGACAGGGTTTGTTTCAGCAGAGCTGGACAAGCAGCTGCTGGGGGAACGATGGCTCACCCAGGAGGCACCGTCACCAGGCACCCCCAGGCAGAAAAGCACTGGAGAAGGTCAGGAGATTCCCTGCAGATCACATCCTTGCCCAAACCTGCACAAACCTGGCTGTCTTCCCTAAAGAGCTGTCCCTCTAAGAAGTGAGATTCCTATCAGACTTTTGGCTGAAATGTCCACTTTTTTATTTCTGTCATTGAAAGTCCAATGTTTCCAGCAGATGCCCAGCAGATGCCTCCACAGACAGTGTCTGGAGCTACTAGACTTGTGTTCTGTTGAAATCCTGTTTTGACAGTCAGTTTCTGCCTGGCCTAGGCACCAAAATGACAGCTCGTATTTGAGGCGGATTATCTCCTCTCTGAGAACAGCAACACCACCGTGGCTGGGATAGGGTGAATGCTGCCATGCTGTGGGAGACTGGGCAGGAACCACAGCTGGCATCTCTCCTCAGGTGGTTTGCTCTGTATCCCAGCACCCGCCATGGACCTCTCGCTTTGCTTTCCCCAGGCTTTGCAGGCTCACACCCCAGGGCTTGGCCCAGGCTACATCTGGTGCACAGCAGAGCTCAGTCGTGCTGACTTCCCCTTGCTAGTAATCAAACGAGTTTGAAAACTCAGTGAAATGGAGAATTAATCTTTGATGTTCCTGAAAGGGAGGGATGCACCCTGGAAGTCTTCTGGAGGCACTTGGCTGCCGTGTTGCCTTTTATCTGGCCCCTGCACACACTCCCATGGAGTTGGCCAAGGTGGAGCTATCACTGGGGGCACAGGGGCTGCTTTCCACAGGTTTCCACGAGTTAGGCAAAGGAGAGCAAAGCCCAGCTGCTGTTCTTACACAGCCAGGTCTGGAAGATCATGGGATGATTAAGCACCTTTTCTCATCTGACAATACTCACTACGTGACACCAGAACCAAAGAGGGAGAAAACAGCCCAGTTTCCATCCCTGCCTCCATCCACCCCCCGCCATGCTCCTCCTCCCAGCACTGCCTGCCATGGGATGCCTCATGCTCTCCATCCACACTCTTCCAATCACACTGCTTTTATGTAAGGTTTATATATTTACAGCCCTAACTCCAAGCTGAACAAAGTTTTTTTTTTCTCCAGGAGTATACTTGTCAGTCCATCTGTCATAGTAACAATTCCCCATCTCCTGGCTGTCAGAGAGCCTCAATAGGCTGTGCACTTGCAGATTTATGTGTTAGTAATAAGAAAGTAACATGGCACAGACTGCAAGAGGTAATTTCCTGCAGAAAAGTACAACGTGACCTATTCCATCCCTTGGTAACATTTACAGACTGGCTGTCACCATCTTGTCTAGGCAGAAAAGGTCCAGTCCATATCCCAGAAAAGTCACTCTGCCTCTCTGATAGGTTGAAATTTGCACTGAGTCTTGCATAAGCCCTTGCATTTGCTCTGCTTGGTCCTCCCCCAGACTGAGGTGCCACCAGTGCACCCCAGGAGTGAAGGCCAGCAGCATCCTGGGCTGTACTAAGAGAAGCATGGCCAGCAAATCACAGAAGTGGTTATTCCCTTGTGCTTGGTACTTATTAGACCACTGTGTCCAGTTTCAGACCCTTAGTAAAGGATACTGATGAACAAGAGGGAGTTCAGTAGAGTCACCAGGGTGATTGTGGGGCTTGAGCACTTGCCCTAGTGAGGAGAGGGCACAGGAACAGGGTCTGTTCAGCCTGGAGAAGGGAAGACTTTGAAGGTCTGTCCTAGCAGTTTGCCAGAGCCTTTGAGAAGGTCAACGGGAAGACAGAGACAAGCATTTCACAGTAGAGCATGGTGGAAGAGCAAGAGATACTGGACATAAATTGAAATGGGGCGGTTCAGAATGGTGTAATGGTTTGAAAACAAA
>NW_008584548.1:0-9492 GCF_000691845.1 Merops nubicus | reverse complement strand
CGCCTCACTGGGCTTAGCCAGGCCTGTGAGGCCGCCAGCCAAGGCCCCGCACGGAAGGTTGTGAATCCGAAAGTTTAAGTGGCAGATACGCAGTTGGCTTTATGGGGCAAGTTTCTGGTAGTTTTAAAAGGCTGCTTCCTTAGAACAAATCAGAATTCCTTCTTCCCCTCTGCCATGCTGGTTAGAAGTGAGGAGCCCACCCCAGGAGGGAGGCACACCTTCATTGGCACTGCACTACTGCAGCTGACACCTTTCTATGCTCGGGCAGTTCTCCCCCTGCCTGGGGTTATTAAAGGCTACCGTATCAACTTGGCTGTCATGCAGACTGGGAAATACGAGCTCATGGTCATTAAGCTGTCGGTGTACAGGCTCAGAGGATCAGAGCATCGGCTGATACCACTTAAAGATCACCTGAAGGTTCTCTTGGGGTAACTGGCAGGAAATTATTTACATTAGAGTGTATGAAGCAGTTCCAAAAACTTGTCATTAATAAATGCTATATAGTCACATATTTGGTGTCCCTTGGGGCTGTCAGCCTGGCAACTGAGACCTGCTCCTGTCGATTGTGATGCGCTTACAAGCGCCGAGGAGCTGAACATGCTATGAGCCAAGCACCTTGCAGCATCAGACTTTTAGTGAGGAGGAAAGCAGCAATATTGTGCACTTACCGTTGAATAAATAAAGCCCTCTACTTCAGCTTTCCTTCTATGTTCAGGTAGTTTTTCAGGTTCCAGAGCCGGCAGGCAGGTGCTGGCTTTTCCAGCCAGCCTTCTCCCCTCTGTTGTGCTCCCTGCAGCGACAGGCTGCGCTCCCTTGCTCCCAGGTGGAATGTCAGTGATGCTTGGGAGGGAGGGTGCCCAGAGGCTGACGCTGATTTCTGCTAGTGGCTTTATGGTAGTACAAAGTTGCCTTAAAAAAAGGGAAAAACAGGTTACAAACTGAGTAGTCTGGATGCTAAACTAGGAATATTGAATTTGCTTCCCTGGTTTTTTTTAAGCCTTGCTAATCTTCAGTCAAAAGCTGTAAGAAGTGGGATGTGTAGCAGGCACAGAAAAGGGTATTACACTGGTGTTTAGAAGGGCTGAAGACCAAGCTCTTGACCCAAGGAGGTGTGTTTCTTCCCTCTTCCCTGCAGCGGGTGCTGCAAGTACCTGCGTGGTGTAATGTGGGGCTTCCTGCTCCCAGAACCAGAGCTAACTGCTACTTCTTTACAGGCTCTGTTGCTCTTGATGGCTAGTACCTGACAGTTTTATACACCTCCTTGCAGTTACTCAGTGCAAGTCAGGTCCAAGAAAATATAACCATAAGGGGAAAAAAGAAACTGGTGCTTTTTGTTTTTCCTTAAACTAGACTGCTGTGGGCATGCTTGGCTCTACTGCAGTCTTTCCTTGGCACTTGTCCCCATCTGTAACTTCACTCTGTGACTTGACTGGACTATTTAGTTGTGTACAAATTACTCAAGCTTGACTGTCTGCAGGGTCTAGTCCAGAATCTTCCTCACACAGTAATCCGGGGACAGGAACAAGCAGCAGCTTATTAAATAGCTGATGTGTGAGTAAACTATTTTCTAGTGATATGAGTTTAATGGGGGACATTTTATGTGGAAGGAAGATGACTCTATCGGTGGAGTAAACATTATGGTTTTGCCAGGCAGCTGATTATCATACACACAAAAATCTGATGAGTGCTGTTCTCTCTCTGTGTGCAAACCTCCAGGTGCTCAACTTTTGCAACCTTTCCCCCATATCTGTTAGGGCATTACTGTAAGAAGGTAATGTGTGCATTTGTGTGTACACATTTCAAATCAAAATCATCTTGTATCTGAAAAGAGAGTGATCATGAGCAATAAGTAAACTGTAGGGTGGTGTATGTTTGGGGGTTATTTTTGTTGTTGTCTTTACTCCTTTTTGCCTTTGCCAGATTTTGTTGTTGTGGTTAACCAGGTAGTCTTCCTTAAAAGTCTGGCTGGTTGGATTTTTTTTTTTCTTTTTTCCCCTTTGCTCCTATTAGGGAAGGATCTACAAATTGACTATTAAGTAGGAGAGGAAACTGAGTGTATGGAGTCAGATGGGACATTACACTAGAAAAAAATGCAAGAAGCCATTATTCTCTACTGCCAGTATAGTTATATTTGATATTATTTGTAAGAAAAAGAGATACGTGACTTCTAAAAGAAAGTTTCACTTGCAAAAACTTGAATAAGCTCACTCAAGGAGGCATATGCCTTGACTTAAAAATTGCCAAGAATGTTGCAGTTGAGTGATGAGATGGCACAAATGCACAGGATGGTATTTCATAATTGGGCAGTTCTATTAGTGCATGAGGACAAGACCCAAAGGTCACCATTTCATAGGCTTCTTTACCCTTACTACTTTCCTGAACCCTGCGTGGTAGCATTTAAGTCTTACACAGCACCCACAGCTGCAAAGGAGTGGTCACCAAGTAGGCATCTCTTCTGAAGAATGGGAAGACCATTGTAGTTGGTTCCCTCCTTCACGGCACAGCTCAGCTGAGGACCATTCAGAGTGCCTTAACAGGAAGCACATTGGCAATATTGTCACTGCCAGCCTGGACAAAAGCCAAGATAACATTTCTTCAGCACTACTGTGTTTACTGCAGAATTTGGTATCTGTGCTACTCTTCAAAAAGGGGTACTTCCACTTTCTTCTCACTGCTAGAAATTGTTAGTTAGCTAATGTTTAAGCCAGACTACTAAAAGGCTTAGATGTTGATCCAGATCTTTGCAGACCAAGACTTTTATCAGTAGTGTTTTCTGCCAGGCCTCTTTTCCTGTTGTCCCGAGGCTGCTGTTTCTCATGGGGAGGTGGAAAAGACTGACTGCAGCCCCTCAACAGATAGGAGCTGGATCAGAATAGCCAACAGCCCTTACCTTAAGTGGAAATTGACTCTTTGCCTTGGTTTCATTTGCAGGACTTTAAGCTCGAGTTTGGCCATCATCAAGGCAGGACAAGTTCTGTCTGGCATGGAGGTACAGCTACCATTGTTCACAGCCCTGGAGACGAAGTATGGGGAATAGTGTGGAAAATGAACGCTAGCAATTTAAGTTCACTGGATAAGTAGGTGACTTAACTGCTGCTGTCTTCTACTATTTTAGAGAGCAATTGAAACCTAATAGTTAATTTTTGGTAAAGAGCTTGTGTGGAAGCTTTGGTGTTGGAATCAAGAAGGTGCTTTGGATTTTAATATGTAAATTTCACTTCATGGTACGTGTATAGACTTCTAACACATTTGTGATTAAAATGTGTTTGTTTTCAAGGTAATGCTACTTAAGGGTATTTTAATAAGGTGCAAAACTTGATTTAGAGCTGATGTATTAGTCAGGCTCCCTTTTATTTACTAACGTCTCCTGTCCCTTAGTCTAAACTTTGTATTTGCCCTATGACACGATTTCCATTGCTTTAGGGAGAGTTTCCTTTGAGCCTGACATCAATTTCTGTATAATCTGTAGATAACAATTGCAGTGGAAAAGGAAGGGATGAGGACAGGATTTTGCAGAAGAGGAGATCTTTAACATGAGCAAAGGGACCTTTTTGAGGAGGTTATTTTGCATGACTTCTCTTCTAAGGGTTCAAATTTCCATGAACTTGAGGCAGAACCAAGCAGGGAGCTAGTGTGGTTTTTGTAGTTATTGCAGCTTTTGGGGTGTGCCTGTGCAGCATGGTGCTTCTGTACACAAGGATGGTTTGTTTAGAGCAGTTCATCACTCTCAGTGAATACCAGCAGAAATGTCTGCTGGTGAGGCTAAGGAAGCAGGGCATATTCAACCTATTGTAGGCATTATTGATACAGTTCTCTTTCCCCTTTTCTGCTGACATATACTGAAATCTCCTGACTTACCATGCTTTCCAAAAGCACAAACTTCAGCAGTGTAAAGATGCTGTCTAGCAGCATCTGCTTTGATAGAGACAGTGTTCCTCCTATGGGGACAGCCTTTTGTATTTTAACTTCTAGAAGTATTGTTTACCTGCTGTAGAATTGCAGACGCTTGGCATTTGTTGACGTGGGCTAAGCTAACACTGGCTAAGATGCTAGACACCTGAGTGCTATACCAGCACCAAAACCCACAGGATGGATGCAAGCATTTAAGATTGGTTTTTCCCAGCTGCCCCACTGATGCCATGAAGGTGGTCTGGAAATGGAAGGACGCAGAATGTGTTCTTGGCTTTATAACAACAGTGTGCTTCTAAGGATTGCGCTTAACGAACTCAAAAGAGCATGCATGTGTTTCTGCTGAAAATCTTGGTATTCTTTGGCTGTGCTCAAACAGATATATTTGTAAGATCTCCACCAAGTTATATCCTGGAACTCCGTGTATCAAGAAAAAAAAATGCACTATTTGTCTGCAACCACGCCAGCACACACCCTGCTTCCACCCCACACACCAAGTCTGGATAAAGAAGTCTGTACTTTAACTAGAAGCAGAGGAGGGAATGTGTCACTGAAACTGCATGTCATTAGTTGAAATGCTAGTAAAACAACATAATATATAGGAAAAAAATATGGGAGGAGAATCTTCTGCTTAGACAGCTGAACATTGTCTTCAAATGTATTTTGGTGCTGTCTCATGGTCAGATTTTTTTTTTGTCCTCTGTACTTCTCAAATCTGTAAGTTACAGTCTAAATAATGACATTCTCTCACATACCCTAGTGGTGGATGTTACTGAACTGTAACGGTTTTCTTGCTCTCACACACACCCACGTGACTTACTTTGCAGTCTGTTGGCTTTGAATCTGCAGTTAGCTTCCAGTCTCTGTTTACTTGCACTTAACATAGTTTCTTGCATAACATGCCCTGCATTACATACATAAAAACAGTAGTAAGTCTTGGAAAGAAAGATAAGTTGTCAAAATATTTTGAGCAGCATTAAACCCCTTGTTATCACTCACAGCTAAAGGACATCTAAAGTTAACTGTGCTGTAAAGTCTGTCTTGTACTGCTTAAGTTTCTTGTTTACTTCTTACTGTTTCATCAGATTTTTATTAGTGGCTAAATGCTAATGGTTAAAGACAACAAGTGGTCTTGGTTTTGAGTTTGGTTTGGTTTTCCTAAGGCAGCACGTGTATCAAGTAAAAAAAAAAAAAAAACAAAAAAAAACCAAAAAAACACACCAAGATTTTTGCTCTAGCCCATTGTTACTTTATGGGTCTTGTGCAAATTAAAGGGTATCTCAAATTATTAATTGCAATGTGCATTGCAAGAATTGTGTGAGTTATCCCCTCTTCAAATGCAGCACAATGGACAAGATAAAACTTTGCAATTGTTTCATTACCCGAGCAGAAGGTAATGAATGATATGTGCCTGATGGATTCGTTCTGATAGTCTCGGTTGTGCTTCTGTAGATTACCAGGCTTGCACAGTAGATCACAAGGAGTGTTTTCTCTAACTTTTCAAGTTAACCACTAGGCATCTTTCTTACAGAGCTGAAATGATAAAACAGAATGGTGCTGCTGCTTTAGAAACTTATTTCTGGATGTGAAACAGTCTTGCACAAAAAAAGTTCTAGAATGTTTTGCTTTGCTTTCCTTTAAGTCTGTTAATAGTGCAGACAACTGTCCTACCTTGAACTCTCTTATAATAAATGTGCATGTTTAACTGCAGTTTGTTTGAAAGACACATGGGTTACTTGGCATGAAAGGAACACATGTCCTTTACAGGCAAGAGGGGGTTGACGATGGCATTTACGTCCCCATAGAAGTTGATGTCCACACTCAAGGAGGAAATGTACTGACCTGTCGAAGCTACCAGATGAAGCACTATGTCTGTGGTCCCCCTTCTCCTCAGTATAAAAAGGTAGGTGTTGTATCACTGTAATTTTATAGAGAATGAGCAGAAGTATATAATGCAGTACTTCTGTCCCATTTAATAAGTACTTTATTTACAGTGGATGGAAGACATGAGTAACTCTGAAGGTATAACTCATTCCTTGTGTGATGTAATAGTGTAATGATGCTTGCAGAAGATTAGCAGCTCTTAAAGACCTACTAAATCAGTTTTATTTCTTGGCTTAGTTATGCCTTACATGAAGCCTCCACTTGACTCATGAATTCGTTATCACTGACACAAGGATTTCTGAAGGATGTTGTTTACATATATGCAGCAACTGTCTTGTTTGAAAAATTCATGTACTCCACTGAAAGGATAGAGGCAATCTCCTGTGTGTAGATACAGCACTTGGCTTGTAGTCTGAGGGATGTGGATTATCCCTATTGTCTTATGAAGTATCTTACTATCATTTAATATAGGAGTCCACCTTTTACCAGATGCATCACCAGTATGTCACAGGACTTTTGACAACATTGCAGAGTGCTGCAGGGTTCCCACTCGATGGCTGGTGAGGCAGAAGTGTTTCAGCACTGTCCTGCAACGCCCTGGCTCTGTAGAGACACGTGATCCAGTCACGCAGCAGGCCCGACCTGCTTAGCCTGTGAGATCTGATGCAGGCCTGGCCCCAGGTGGCATGACTTCATGTCTGGAATTGTGCAGCTACTAGCTGCACTTACAGATAGACATGGCTGTAACACCCTGACTTTCTACCAAAGGCAAAGAGAACGGGGCTTAAGCTTGTTTAACCCCAAGTATGCCACCTCCGCGTAACTGAGGAACTGGCTCCTGTGCATCAGCTTCCCGGAGCACAGCTGAGGCCCACTGCTGCAGCACTTCTGAAGAGAAAGCTTGCTTAGAAAGCAGACTCTGCTACTCCAGAAACCTCCTCCCTGCCTTCATGCTTCCTGTCAAGACAGGAAGCCCTGTTGGGGCTTTTCAGGGAGTTAATGCATAGTCCACTGCTGTGGTAGCTCTCACTAGTATGCTGTAGGAGCAGACTTCCAATATTGGGAACTTCATCTAGTTAAACATTCCCTACTACAGTTGTCAGGGTCCGCTGTTAGTTCTCTTCTTCCTGTTACCCCCAGCTTTTAAAGTTAACCAGACAGGAGAGCTAAAAGTTTAGTGCAGGTCAGCGCATCTGGATGTCGTGATTGACATCCATCTACTACTGTTGTGTACATTTTGTGGCAAAGTTCATCCTCTATAGACATCTCATCCTTGAATTTCCTGGCTGTTGAATGCATGGAAGAATATTTACAAATAGTGTCAGCTTTTTAAATCTGCATACTTACCTATTTCTTCATTTCTATATGGGAGCTTCCTGGTGTCTTTCAAGCTTTGGCCCCTACAGCCTCCTCTTTTCCTCTCACTGTCACCATTTTCTCTTGCACCCGTACTTAAGTTAATTTTGTATGTAGAAGGAAAGCTGTGATAGCAAACTCTAAGGAATCTCTGCTTTTTCATTAAGGTAAGTATCTGTTTCTGTTACTTCCATAACCTGTCTAGGTACTCACTGTTGTGTGCTTTGGATTTGAACAGCTTAGTTTTAAAAATAAGTTCAATAATGTACACTGGTTATCACAGTGATACAAAAGCTGGCTAAAGGCATAAAAAGCAGTTCTCTTCCTCACTGGAAGAAAGAATGGAGTAACAGAGTAACATCTTAATTGTACAGTATTGGACACCTTAGTCATGTTTCAGAATGTTAGGGATGTGCCTTGGTAGTTACAAACCTGTTCAGACTAATTTTGTTGACACTACTAAGGTCTTCAGTGGTCTTCCAGAAGCCTTTGGCTATCTTTAGGTACAAAAAGCATTATTTGGGCTTAATTCTCTTTTTACCTTAAGTGATTCTTATTGAATGAGTAAATGTTTGAAGGGATCTTTCCTTCTTAACACTGTTACTGACGGCTTCCTTTTTTTCCTCACCTTCCCCCCACTGATTATAGGTTATCTGTATGGGTGCAAAACAGAATGGCTTGCCCGCTGACTATCAGAAGAAATTAGAAGCTATTGAAACTAATAACTATGTGGGGGTAGTGCCAATCATGGAAGAGATCGAAGCGGCTATTAAAGCAAAGGAAATAAAATCTGCATAGAATACCTCTGCATTTGCTTGGTCCTTCACTTTGATTTGGATACCTCTCCTCACTGTGCTGGTCAGCAGTTGCTTTATTTATCACAAAAAGATAAATTTGCTGTGCATCTACAGTAAGTCATTAGACATAATTTGCAGTCTGAAGACACACCGATATCGGTAACTTCTTTGCTTTGTATGTATAGCTTGAGTACATACCAAAGTTCTGGCAGATTTAGAAATTCTTTCTGTAATTGTCATGCAGTGCTGCATGCACATTTGTGCTTTGTGTTGCTGTTTACTGACCTTTTTAAAAGAAAAACTGCCATCTTGAAGAGTATTGGCATCTGTTGCCATCTGAGGAGTTGAGGGATGCAGGATCAGGCCCTTTGTTCTTAAATATTGTATACGCAATTATTAGGAATTTCAAACATTTGTTAGAGGCAAAGTAGACTCAAATTTCCAAACCAAAAGTAAACTTTTTCCTCTGTTTGTTGTACTGGTTTAAAGGCCAATCTGTCTGAAGCTATGGAGTTCCTGTTTCTGTTTATATAGTTAACAAAGAAAGTTAAATAAGCAAACTTACTTTTCTATCTCCATCTTTTTAAGTGTTGGTCCAAAAGGCAGCCCAGGCCTGTAGGCAACATTCAGCAGTTGAAATCATTCTAAGCCTAATTGCCTCCCTCTTTCTATGTCTAGCAGTCATCACAGGTGAACTGGTTAGGTATAACCAACAGATTTTAAAGAATTCATTTTAGTTAGATAACGCCAACTGTTTTTTTTTTAATTACCGTTTTGACCATCTTGTTGCTTCTGTAGGCCTTGGTCTTGTGTCCAGTGAAATCAGGAAGTCTCCTGTGTGTCCAAGCACATCTGTTTCATAGCTTTGTCTATTAAACCCTAGGTGCACAGACTGGAGCTCTTTTCTTTTTCCCACAGCTTTGACAATCTCCTGCAAAATGGGAAGTTCTTGTAAGGTTTAGAGTAGTTATCTTCATGGTACTTGCCAACCCCTGTAGTTAGCCTGCGGGGAACAAGGGAAAATTGACAACATGGAAGATGTCGGGAAACTGAATTTTGGCTTATCTTAAACAGATTACTAAGTAACAGAGTTACCATGTCTTCTCTGCGTAATTTTTTTTTTCTGTAAACTTCTGCCAGGGGTGTGTACGTGCTATCTGATGTCATATGCCCGTTTCCAGAGTTGGGCAGGGTGACTGCAATAAAACATGGTTTTGACTAGTCTGAAACTAAGTAAATTAAACTGCGATTACCAAACTTCTCCTGTCTGTTCAATGCGTGCTTTGGGAGTATGTGCTGCTTATGTAAGTGAAAGCTCACGATGTGGGAATGGCAATAGCAGTGTCCATTGCCTATTCTCATGTTTAAAATGGATAGCATTTAATCATGCAGGTCAAAACTTTTTCCTTTACCTTTTTTAAAATTAGTATTTTACTCTGGCATGAAGTAAACAGACAATAATATGCTGCCTGCCTTATTGGGAGGAACTAACAGAAGGTACCTGCTGCCTCTTGTGGAGGAAAGCGGTGGGAGCCTGCCTCTGGGC
>NW_008584547.1:0-12325 GCF_000691845.1 Merops nubicus | reverse complement strand
CAGGCGAATGCATTATCATACCATTATAATGAAAAGATTTTTGCAGAGGCGAGGCAACCGCTAAGTGTAACCCAATGTCCCTGATGTTTTTAATATAAGCAGGGAGTAGAGAAATAGTTTTTCCCTCTGAGAGACAATAACTTACATTTGCTACTTACTTTAATTGCCAGTAGGGTCACTGGCACTTCTGTGTTGTAGCACTGACACAACACAGCCCTCTCCCCTTCCGTTTTCATTCGACACAGAATTTTTATTCGACTCAGTGAACAGCTCCTGTCTCCAACTAATTCTTTGGAGTCTGTGTAACTAATTTGGCTTGGCTTTGGCTACAGCCTTATCCTGCAGAGTGCGGCGTGTCTCCTGGAAAATGCCAAACAACCTGGGGTCACCCCAGTCCCCATGAGAACATCAGCTAATTTACTGCAAAAAACGGAGTATTTGGTTTGCTCAATGGTTGTCTGCATCACAGTTCAAATCCAGCACATCCAGTGAACAGGAAACACCAACTCTCTTGCTCCTGTCAGCTCTATCCCATCCCCAGCCATTATCTCAGCTACCTTAGCAGAGGCCGAGATCCCATCACTGCCCTCTTGTTTAAGACGCTTACCTCCTTTTTGTCTTTTTCGTTCTGTTTTGCTTTTGCAACAAGGTTATTTTCCACAACCTCATCAAGGCATATTTTTATTTTGCAAACAGTTGGCACCCAAAGTGAGACCATCTATAAACCCCTGACAGGGCACCAAGCTGAGCCTGTAGGTACAGCTCTCAGCGTCTGCTGCTCACCAACACACGGCATCCAAGCACGGCTGCAGCATCCTGCCTGGATCCCGGAGGACTCCCCAGACTCTCTTCATGCAACTGTCATTACAAGCTTGTTTACACACTTCCCAGAGACTATGCCTACAACACGGAATGTGAGACATTGGCATGCACAAGTGAAGCACCATGACCGTCACCACTGCCAGCAGTGTTCCCAGCATCTTGCTTCCCCTTCACTTCCGAGGAGGGGGTACTAGTATGTAATTAATGCTTTGCATTTCCAAAGAGCTGGGCAAACACTGGCTAATTTTCTTATCCCCCACCTATAAAAAGGGCCAGTAAATAATATCCTACTAAGTGGGGGCCATTGACACATGCCACTCCCATTTGGCCAGTTTTTTGTATCTCTGCCACATTTTGGGGACAATGCCAGATTTTGTGTAGGAACTCCAGCATCTTCAAACCCTTGACAGGACTCCGCTCCTACTGCTTCCCCTCCCCACGTACACTTTGGTAAACGATACCCGTCTTTCCAACAGGAACTCAGGAAATTAAAATGTTTAATGCATCTCTGATGCATACAAAATTAGCAGCAATAGAGCAAAAAAGATTTGCTTTCCTTTCTGACACACCATGAAATAAATAAATAAGTAAAAACACATTAAAACCCTGGCATGTAATGCAGAGACACCGAGGCTCCTCATTTCCACTGGAAGCCCTTATCTCCGTCACAGCCCACAATGCAATTACAAGATTACAAGGCACATGCTGCTTCAGCATCTGGATCCTCGTGCAATCGCAGGGATCCCTCCAGAAAAAGGAAAACTTAATCTCACAATGATTTTACCTCACCACACTGCACCCTGCTTAAAAGGGTCTGGGAGCCACTGGAGAAGTGACCTGCGGTTAAAGAGTTCAGCCTTCAGAGTTAGTCTTTCTCTGTGCAGGCACAGAAAGGCAACTACATGGTCAAAAAAGCAACTGTAGCCACTGGTTCTGGTCCAAAAAGTACTGACGTTTATTTTGTTTAGTTGTGAACTGTCTCATCTAAATTGCAAACACCAGGATAAAGTTCAGACCAGTAAACTTCCACTCCCATCTCCAGTCCCCAGCACACTCAATAGAGACCACAGATCCATCAATCCAATCTCCATATATTTATTCTCAAAATATTTCATTTCTGGCCACCAATCTTTAGATCTCCTATTGAATTTTGTTTTCATAAATGGATTTTCCCACAGAGCTGGCAGAAAATATATTTAATTTTGAATTTCTCTAAACCGAAGTAGTCAATATAAATGTCAATGTCTGTTTGTGCTGTACAGCCTTTGCAGTGACATAAACCTCACATTTTAGAGGGGGTACAGGGGTGCCCATTAGCCAGTTTTGTGTCTGCACATGTGTTCTAATGTTTTATTTAAAAAGAATGGCTAAGTATTATAGAAGTGCATATAAATATTACTTTTGTTTGTTTTGAGGGAGTCCATAAAGGAGCATGACGTCTCCCAGTGCTTTTCAGGCAAATCAAGAGGAAGATGGAGAAACTGCAGAAACACTCATCCCACAGCAGAGGCTGATGTTTGTTACCCAGTTCCTTTAGACCCACCCAGCACATGCAGCCCCAGTTCCTCCTCGACAGAGGAGTGTGCAAACTCACAGCACTGGGTTCCTCCTCTTCCCCCCCAGTATACGGTGCAGTGGCAGCATCAATTACTCAAACAATTTCAGTCTATCTGGACGCTAATGTCATTAGCCCACAGAGATCCTTTTGGGATAATTTACATTGAAACTGCCTTTACATGCTAAATGAAAAACGTTCTGACTTTAGTGAATGGGATTTGAATTACAATCCTACCACATGTGGCTCAGCTTTATTCACGCTATTTATTAAATGGGCGAAAAAAAATGTGACGCAGTCAATTACAAAGCAATTACCTGAGCTGCTCCTGCCAACCTGTTGCCTTGTGCTGCAGGGACAGCTGCCCTTGACTTAGGCAGAACTTGCCTATGGGGCCCCCAGCCACCACCCAAAAAGGGGTCCTGACCCCCACACATGCTCAAACACCTCTCCCCCCCATGTCTCTCTGGCTTTGAAGGCTCCTCACCAGTACTACACCACACCCACATCATTTATCACTTGGTCCCATGCCCCAGCCTCTGCTATCTTCAGCAACCATCAGTTACTGGATAAAGTGATGCCACACACTGGAACTGGGTGCAGCCGTTTGGCATCTTACTTCAGAAACTTCACAAGCCAATGAAGCAGGAATAGGAATGCTGCTAACCTGCTATGTGAGGGCAAGGCTGGAGTACTTCATCTCTAAAAGCTCCCTGCCAAAGATGAACTTTCTTGAAGTGTTTTTCTTGGAGTGGCAGTTTTCTTGCAGCAATGCACTGGTGGATTGGTGTTAAGTTAGTCCACGCAGGAAATAAAGCCAAATATTTTATAGGGTGCCTCTGAATAAACAACTGCCACATGCAGCCACCTGCTAAAAAAACAAGCAGTGTGTCTATTTTCTTGCGAAGACAAGGCTTCAAGTGACATGACCCTGACTGTGCCAGACCTGGGCAGGGCATCTCCTCCAACAACATTCACAAGCCAGTGGCCCTGATCTCAGCTGAGTCTTCATTCTCAGGCACCCAGATATTAAGAAAGCTTCTATTGCTGAAGTTATGCACCGTAAAATAAGCAAGGACAATTAAAGGATTAGGTATGCTACAGGTCTGTTGAAGAATAAAATCTCAACACATATAGGGTGTTAGGCAAAGATGCCAAAACCTACAACCGTTTTCTGTGAATTTATGTTACTGCAAGTGAATACATTAGGATCCAGATATAGAAAACGAATTATTGATATGTACGTTCCCTTCAGAAGAGACTCTCAGGAGACCCATTCCAGATTTAATGATAATCCATATTCCCCATGAGAAACGGTAAACCGACTCTCTGATTTCCCCAGGACTGCCACAGACACATGAATCATTAAGATGCCATAACAACCCTACTGTCTGGATGCCATAAACACCACCTAGAATCAGGAATTGAATAAAATCCAGCCACAGCCAACACCTTCCATGTTTCTATACAAGCATCTGCCCACTGTGTCTGCTGTAGAGATGCACACACCACGGCAATGGCAGGGAGATGCTGCTGGACTCTGTGTCCTCCAACAAGTTATGAGAGATGAACAGAGTGGTTGGTTAGAAACGGATTAGGTCAAATATTAGGAGAGATGTAAGGAAAATACCACCAGCAGCAGACAAAGAACAGACTTGTATAAACCCCATCACTCCTCCTTGAGCAGTTTTCCTCCTTTGTTTTCAGGGCTTGTTTGTGTTAACGTATGCACACGTCTGTGTCATATTTTCAGAAAGCCTTTCACACTAAACTCTCATTTCTCCTCCAAAGCCAACCCGCCGTATTTCTTTGGATGCATTAAGCAGCCCAACCAAACAATGCAATCCTAATTAGTTTGCAAACTGCACAGCTCACCTCTGAGGGTGAGCAAAGCCTGTGTAAATTAAAGTGAATTGGATCAGGCTGTCCTAGGAAGAGTTCTCCAGATGAGGGCTGCTTGAGCATGGGACTGCAGAAGTTGCTTTTACCCTCCAGTAATAACTTCCAAGGAAATTTCACTGACACTAGCAGGGAAGTGAGAGACGTAAAAACACTTTGCAGTTCAATATTCCATGATGGTTATTTTACATAACACATAAAAAGCCCATTTGTTCACCTACAAAAAGGAAAAGTCACCCTGTCTGCAGCACGTCTGCCCAGCTCCCGAGCCGCAGGAGGAGCAACGCTGCTGCCACCCGGGCTGTGCAGCCCACCCCAGCCCAACCTCAGCACGCTGCCTTTCCAGACCCAAATGCTGAAGAAACCTTTAGCAAAGTTTTGACGGTGATGTCCCAGGGTTTATGCACTAATTGAATAATCTAAAATTTCCATTCCTGTCCTCATGGACTAATCTGTTATAGCGTTAAGGGACTGTTATGATATTAATTAAATACAAGTCCTGCATACAAAATTGATACTCTGCATCTCCATCTCCACAAGGGAGTTTCTCTCTTAATAAGACTTACATCAAGTTTCACTTTTTTTTTTTTTCAAAAGGAATTCATAACGATTATCATATTGCACTGGGATAATATACATCTCTATATGAGAGAAAGTATTTCCAAGTATGTGAGCTCTGGTGCATTCACCTTGTCCTCTGATCTCTCTGATCCGAAATTAGTGGGGTCAGACTAAATGAAGGCTGAGGAAGGACCCTCCCTGATGCGCCAGGGCTGCTGGTGGTGGTCACCACTCAGCTCAACCCACAGCCCACCCTGGGAACAGGAGTGTCTCCATGGATGCGCTGCTGCTGCTGCTATAGTCAGTGGGTTTAGAAGAGCACTGGGCTCCTGCCAGTCCTTCTGCAAAGTCCCATCACAGGTCGTGTCACTCATGCTCAGAGGGACCCCACGGGGCATGGCTTGGCCCCAGGCTCGAGAACCCTTCTCTCTGACTTCTCTTCAGGTGCTGGTGTTTGGAGCAACCAAAATACCCTCAGTACAGGATAAAGAGCAATAGAGTTGGTGGCGACCTTCCGAAGTGCAGAGGACAAGAGACAAATTTACTAGAAAAATAGGAGCTCATGTTAATTTTAGCAGCAGTTTACTATGAATTCATGTGAATGTGCCATTTACAGGTACCCAGAGAGGTTCATGTGTGAGAAACGGCACAAGTATCAGCTGAGCCAACCGAGTGCAAGGCCCGAGCAGCACCAGCCCAGAATGGTGTCAAAGCCATTCCAACACTCCCCTTACTATTATTTATTAGTTAAAAATTTTAATTATGTGAATTGATTAGAAACACGTCACCAGGGATCTTAATTAATTAGAATTTTAAAAAGGATCACGAACTGGAGATTTTTCGTGGATTCCACAAAGAATTGCACAAAGAGGTATATTAAGGGAAAGGCTAAATTAACTTCTTCTTTCTGGTTTATCCAGTGATTTCTAGCAGGATTGTGCATCAGATTAACCAAGTAATATCCAAAACTCTCATGCACAGTGATGCTAACCAATACAATATCTTGGAGATTTCAGGCAGTTATCATTTAACATCTGCTTGGTTAATTAGTTTATTTCTTTTATTCCTAATGTATTTAAATTAGTTTTATTCCTATTTAGATTAGTTTATTCCTTACTTACGTCCTAAGCTTGTTTTAGCTGCATTGTCCATGCTCACCAAATCCTTCTATGTGGTATTGACGGACAATTTTTTTGTTTCAAAATGCATTTTTCTCCTTATCCAAAGCTTGGAAAGATGCAGGAGCATTCACAATTATGACACTCAGGAAGTAATTAAATCTACTAATACAAATCCCTTTTCAGAATTGGCTGGTCAGTAGTTTCCCAGGCCAATGTGTTTCTCCTTCTACCTGCAGTTTCCCAAGCTCTGTTCGGATGCTATCGATGCTCTTGGCTGGCAGCTTTGCAAGTATTTTTCCATCAGTGCGACGATGATACCTATTTATCTTCTGGCTGCAAGAGTTGCTGAGATGATCTGGCAGTGCCACAAGGCAGACAGTTATTTCATGCCCTGTTAAACCCTAATGTGGTTAACTACAGCATCACTCCAACTTTGAAAAAAGCCCTTTTTTTATTGTTTTAAATCTGTTGCCTATGTGTCCCAGTAAAGAACATCACTTCCTATTAGGAAGGTATCAGAAACATCCACCCATAATGCCACCTGTGAAGTAGGACGCTGACTGATCGAGGAATTAAGAAGGTTAAAAATACCTAAATTCTGCCTAAGCAACACCGAGAGGTCACGAAAGCTAACTTTTGCAGCACTGTTGGGAAGAGGGACCAGCAGCAGCCCCTGCAATACCGCCCTGGAAGCACACTGGGACAGAGAGGGGCCAGTGCAGCCCAGAGCTGCAGCTTTTCCTCCAGCCCTCAGAAGCCACAGAATCACCTCCAGGCATACCCAGTACAAGAGATGTTCCTCGAGCAGACCCAGCTCTTCCAGACTGGGATTTACATGGGAGTTAAATTTCAGCCCCAAATCCCTATTTGCCTGTTCCTATCGGTTTCTTTTATCTTTGCATACGTAAATCATGACGACTTGAATGGTTGGCTCCTCTGTATGCTCTGATACCCAAGGGAAAAAAGATACTAACTTCTTCTCAACACTCAGATGATCAAGCCAGATTTTGATAACCCTTAGTGCTACTTAACACACAGATTTCTGTAGAAGTTCTGTTCCTCCAGTTTTGAGCCCCAGTAAAAATTGCCATTGATTGTTTACAGTGTTGGCACAGGAGCCATGTTTGTGCTCAGCTCTTGCTTTACCTGCTGCAAGACCCACTTTCTGCAACTGCCAAAGCAGGAGGCTCCGAGCTCGAGCTCGATCTGTTGGGCTTTGCAGCAAGGAGATTGAGGCACCGCTTGGAGAGAGGGCATAAGTATCTTCTTAGAGATAAAATACCAGGTACTAAAGGGCTCTTAAGCTGGAGAAAGACCTAGGAATGAATGGCTCGAACCTTGGCACATCCAAATCACTAAGCAAGTACTTCAACACTTATTTTGCTAAGTGATGAATATGATCAGCCACAGGAAGAAACCTTGAAAGTTGCACATTCTCCAGCTCCTCATACATCCAATTTCAGACATGTTACTTTCCAGGAAGCACACTTCAATAAAATAGAAATTATTTGGCTCAGTGCAGGACTATTTGAGTTAAATTTGATCAAGAGGCACATCCATGAAGTCACTCTAGGGTTTCATGGGTTTCCCCATGTTTGAAAAAACACATCAGAAAGTACGTCCTGCGTACGTGTGGTAGCCAATGGCCACCACCATCCTCTGACAGCTAAGTTTTGCAGCACGTTTTAGTATTCTGTATGGTTAATGTTCACAGAAGTTAATGAAATCATGCTCTACAAACCCCAAACAAAAATGCACCATTTCTATTATGCTGACTTTTTTGGGGGGCTTTCAGAATAAAACATTGTTATTGGATGTAAAAATTATGGAACAGAGTTATGCCCCTCTGGTGTAATGTAACCCAGTCCATTTCGTGCTATTTTAAAACCCAAAACCTCACTAAAGCAGACAGAACGTAAGAATGACAGATCACCCCGGAGGAGGCTGGAGCACAAGCTGTATTCCAGGCGCACGGCCGCGTCGCATCCCCGTCCCCGTGCTGCATTCAGGGACCCCGCGCTGGGGAGCACAGGGGCTGCACCAGAAGGTAAATCCCACCGAAACATCTGACAAGATGGGCCTGGGGTGAGCCTGGGAAGCCCTGCTTAGCTCACAGTCCAGCCTGAAAGCGATCGGACACACCTCGAGGTACGGGGCCAAGCTCTGCCTGTTAACACACCAGCTACTCCACAGTGCTGAGTGGTCCCCACCCAACAGGGCACAGCTCCTGTCCACCAGGATGCACACAGTCTGCTAGTTGCAGAAATCAATACAGCTTATACAAATAGACACCCCTACAGCTTCATGATTCATTTGCCCAAATTAGAGTATTCCTTGATGATGCAGCTAAATATTACAATTACACATTTTGATACCACTTTACCATTTTGGCCTCAAGTTCAGTATCAAATTCAGGGAATACAGCCCTATTGTCTCAGGAACTAAGCTAGGCAAAGCTCTGCAGTTGGGTCTTCTACTGTCAGCAAATGCAATTCCTATTTAATAAAATATAAAAGTCAAATAAATGTACTTCTTATCCACATCTGTGGAGACCTTTACTAACAGAAGTTATCAGTGTTATCAGACAACTTCATAGAATCTCATGCCAACCAGAGAGCAATAACACAAGCAGACATTGAAGCAATATCCACACCTTGTTCAAAGTAGCAATAAAGAACACGTGTATATTCCGGAGGGGCATAGAGGAAAAAGCTGAAATTCAGCTAATCTCAATATTTTTCTGAATGTGTAGACAACTTCACATTGACATATTCGGGGAGCTGTTGCTTCCCAGCCCAGCTACCACTGAAACCCACCCATCTCCTTCCTCCTACCTCCACTCCTTGGACTTTCAGCTTCATGTGATCCTCTCTGGTGGTTTTCCCATCTTTCCTTTTTTTCCAGCAATATCCATCTTTCCTGTATTTCACCTTCTTCCTATTGTACAGGATCATAGAACCATTTTGCGGTCTGAAAATAAGAAACAGTTTTGGATTACATAAAGAAAAAGAAACTACCCTAACAGAGTTTATGAAGCAACATACTACAGACAAATTAAGGTCTCTACAGAAAAGAAATACTCTGTATTTGGCATAATATAAATTCTCACCTTTTGTTGCTGTTAACTGGATTAACTGGTGTTAAAATTGCAAAAAACCTGATGTTAAAACTGCAAAATTTTACTTGACAATCCTAATAAACTAAGTGTGCCAGTGAGAGATATTAAAGAAAAAAAAAAAAACAAAAACAACAAACCAACACAAAAAACCCACAAGCTTATACTAAAATAGCCAGCGTTTTCACAGGATATATTATGATTGGGCTCAGCTACCCGCTGAAGATTAGAAGGAAAGAAAGGTTAAGGAAAAAAAAGATTGTTATTATTTTATTATAAACAATCTCTCTCTTGTTAACACATCAGTATGAGTAGATAACAACCACCTCTAATACAGCACTGGAATAGGGATGTTGGCTTAAAAAGGCAATAAACAAGCAAAAAGAACAGAAGAAAAAAAAGCATTAGCTTATATATCGGTTTTGCTGTTCCTGCTTAGATCAGTGTCAGACATGGAACAACTTTCCCTCTTTTGAGCACTTCCTTGACTTCAGAGACTCATGAGAACATTTTCTGCTTAGAAACCATGTTGTACTTCAGAAGATCACTGAAGGCACACTGACGCTTGACCAACAGACAGGAGTCCACATCTTCTTGGTGTACAACAATATTTCACAGAAATGTTTTGCCATCTAAGCCGATACACAACAGGGGTATATCTGCTGTAATACTAAAAATAAAAAATCCCTTCCCTCCCCAGCTCATTGCTGCCCAGGCAGCACACATCCCACGTGGGCAGCAGTGCTGGGGATGCTGCAGGCCTTACCGTGCTGCGTTAGTCACAGCAATTTGGCTTTAGGACACCAAGAACAGAAAGAAAAACAACATTAGCGGTAGCAGCAGCAGTAAACAACTTTCACAGGAAAGCTTTGGCTGGAACCTGTTGATAAAGTTAAACCCTTTCCTTGTATAAACAAGTCAAATTAACAGAAAGAAGCCTTTTGGGAGAGAGTGAGAAGGGTCCCCCCTTCCCATCCAGCCCAGGCTTCACATCACGCCTCGCACCCCCAGATGTTTTGGACAGTGGCAGCCAAGTGTTCTCAGACAGAGCAGAGCCATACCTGGAATTGCTAAAAAAAATCCCACTGAGTATTTTCATGCCCAGCCAACACAAGGAAGCTCTTTAAATAAATAAGCCAAATTAAGTGGTTTGTCTTCATGCAACGTTGGCTTGTGACTTCCGAGCTATGCCAAAGGTGCAACCATCAGTGCCTGGCCCAGCTGGAAAAGCATCCCCCTTTCCCCTGCTTCCACAGTTCAAACAATTCAAACCCATTAAATAAGCACAAGAACAAGCTTTCTACCCTCTCCTCATTTTTCTCTAACAAAATAGTCTGTTTGAAGACAGCCGCCTTCACCCATGTTTATCACATAATAATAGGGCAGTAACATTGATGCAGCTGTTAATTATAGAGTAACTCATCCCAATGCTCCATTAAGTGCATAAAGGCACCTCACTACTGAGGAAAACAAGCTTGTGATGGTTTTTTGCTACCATTGGCCAGCTGAAATTACCTGGACTAACCAACACAAGATCCTTCCCACATCAAAACTCACATCAGCAGCAACCACGGGGCCTGCTGCCAAACCCCCTCCGTTCTCCTTGTCTTGGCACTAGGTGCTGATCTTCGGCTACCTGCAGAAGGGTGTCCTGCCTGTTTTCCACTCAGCAACTGCCCTCCAGAATGCACAGGCACATCACAAATTTAATGAATGTGGATGGGAAACTGCACAAAGTCTCTGTTAGCATGAAGACAGATTTTCTACTTCCACATACATTTGCAAGACTGAAATTACATTTGATCTAAGTGATTACTAGCACACTAAAACATAAATTATAGATTTCCCCCCTGCATACATGCAAATGTTTATCCCCTGTGACCAGAAATCCGAGCTCTGTTCCCCCACACTACACCTCTGCTCCTGCCAGCCACATCCAGAGAGCCCAGACCCCAGGTCTTGGCGAGGCTGCTCCTCCTCTGCATCACCCTGAAAAGAAACACTTGGGTGTCAGCACAACCACGGCGTCTATTTGACAACATCGTAGGTAGCGTGGGATTAATTCAGTGGATATTACATATCTTGTTTTGGTGTTTACTGTATAAACCTCCAGTCACTGCACATCAGGATCAAACCCTTCTCAAAACATCAAAGATTTCCCCTTGTCACCCTTGCAGAGATGTGCCCCATGGCTCACGAGTTACCTACATGTCTGGGGCGAGTGATGAAAAGATGGCATGGGAACTTATCTCCTGCCTAATGCCTTGGCACTCACACGCGGCTTTTCGGAAAACACACACTTGAAGGACCTGAAAGTCTTTTGATGAGAGCAAAACTGGTTTTCTCACAGTCAGTGCCACGAGAGCACGTGGGTGAAGGGAACACAGAGCTGAGCTCTGCAGCCTTGCTGCTGCTCTGCAAGGCTGGGATCAGGTTTTGCTTGGTTTATTTCTGCAATGAAAAAAAGAACATGGTAGGAGGTCACTGCAAAACAGTTAATGAAATTTATACAGAATAAAACACAATGAAACAAAATCTCTTAAGGATCTCTGGAGCAGCTGTCGATTTTGATAAGAATGTATCAAGTTGCTTTAAGGCTCACAGAAAGCGACTGGTTTTTAAAGATATTTTCATAAAATGAGAGGCAATTTAACCTGATATACATTGGTATTGTATTTCACTTGCTGTAAGAAAGAACTGAGAGGGAAGATCTCCCATGCTTATCTCTCTGGCACACAACACAGCCAAGAGCAGCAAATTGATGGTTGCAGGAAGACACAGCAGATGAGGTCTGACCGGGATTCCCAGGATGCACAACAGGTGAGACCCCAGCGCTGATCTCTGGGGGTTTTGCTGCTCAACCTGAACTTGGGGATTTTGTTTGTACCTTTGCAGAAGAGGGGACAAAGCCACACACCTGAGCACGGGCTGCCCTGGGACTGGGGTTCCCGGCTGGCTCCTGTGGTGCGTGCCCGGGGGGCCGGCAGCCCAGGCAAGGTCGGCTTGCCCGCACACCAAGAGGCACGGGAAGCAACCACCTTCCTCTCTGTTAAACTCCACCTGGAGCCACGGCAATAACAACAAGTACTGGAACATTAACGGCAATTTTCTTGATTTGATTAGCTACTACTGCACAGCTACATAGTGCTCTTTTCATTAATGCAGGGCTAAATGGAAAATAATAAAATAGTATTTTAATATTACAGTGCAGATGAAAGCAAGCAAGCTGAAGTGATGTAAACGCAGCGAGCG
>NW_008584546.1:5657-18125 GCF_000691845.1 Merops nubicus | reverse complement strand
CCCAGCCTGTCCAGGTCTCGCTGAGCAGCAGCACAGCTCTGTGTGTCAGCCGCTGCTCCCAGCTCTGTGCCATCAGCAAACAGCTTCTTCCAGACCACCACACAGGACACAAAGTCTGTCAGCAGCCTCCTCTGCTGGAAGAACTTACCTATTCCCACCCTCATCCCTAAACGGGTGGGGCAAAACCTCAGTTCCTGGGACACAGTACAACAGAGATGTCCACGTTATTTCTTCCCCACCTGACAGGGAGATTCCAAAGCTATGAAGAGGAAAATCACAGCTAACAAAGCTAACACGAGGAACTGCTTCAAAAAAAGTAAAGTTTGATGTATGCCAGGCACAAAATGACTCCTTTACTAACACCTCTTTATAATTTGATCAATATTCTACACAGCAATTTGTTAAGCACTAGTTTTGTCTTTTGTATGGCTTCTTTGAGCTGTCCCAGAGCTCTCTGTGTCAGGCAGTGGTCCACACGTTTATATAGGTTGTCTTCCCATACATAGCAAGACAGTGAGCTCTGTCTTGCATATTCACTTGGGAAAATAGGACCTGCATTAAAATGTCATTTATCATATCATTAATTCAGATGAATGCTTGAAGATGTCTAAGAAGGTTTCATCAGCTGCAACAAGAGAGGAGGCACAGAAACGCTCACTAGAAATCCATCCAGAATATTGCTACTTTTATTGTCCCCCAGCTTGGCCTAACCCTGAAGTGCAGGTTGACCTGAATTCAGCTAAGAGAAATGTCATGTTGACTTAGCCCAAACAGGCATCATCCTGCCTGCTGCCCACATGCAGGCGGGCTGCACAGCCTGGAGACCCTGGTGGATGGCAGATGATGTGGGTCTCTGCACGGAAGCAGCACTGGTGAACAGTCTCCTGTGAGCTCTCATCACAGGAGCTGTGGAGCTGTGGTGATGCTGGACGTGGGCAGTGGGTTTCCCCAGCACCTGGCAGTCTGCTGCTGTTGAATAAAACCACCTTGTCCACAGCTGCTATTGCTGATCCCACCCGAGTGTCCCGGGGCTGTTTCAGGTGGGAGAGGTGTGGATGTGGCCTCCTCTTTCTATTAGTGAATTTAATAATATACAGATGCCTCACAGCATCGTGGATTCACGTTTATTTCTGACAAAATGCAGTCCTTCTCCTCTCAGACACAGCCATCACATTTTGGGTGCAAGAACTGCTGGCAGTTTCTTGTGATTACTCATTGTTTTCCACCTGGCTGTGAAAGACAGAATTAATTAAGCCTCTCAACATCCCTATGAAGTAAGTGTTACATTAATTAAAGGATGCACAGCCCTGGAAAGCCTGCTGCACATCTAAGAACTCATCCTGCAGCAGGACAAAATACAGGTCAGCTTTTTGTACGTTAATGAAGCCAAATGAGAAAGAGATCTCACACCAGCTTATTAGTTCACCCCTGTAACAAGCCACTCTAATGTGACCCTCAGAATAGAAGGGAAGAATAGGGACTTCTATCCATCTAGAGTTCTTTTGGGGGAAACTAATTGGTCTGTCTTTCTCAATTTGAAGACCAAAAATGATACATGTCACAGGGAGCATGAGTCTTGGAAGAAGGTGGCTTATTCTTTGTATTTAAAATCACATCTGTCTCAGAAACAAGTGGATTAATTAGCTGTGGAGGCTAGCACACAAGGGGCGTGGCAGACCAGGTGTGTTCCAGCATCCCCTCCTTGTGATCAGTGCTGAAGAACATTATCTTTATTCAGAACATGTTTTTTTCCCCCAACAGTTTTCAGGCCAGCTGAACATCTTGCCAAGAGATTTTTTTTTCAGAGAGGAAAGCTGCTAGTCTGTAGCATCTTCCATCCCAGATGTTTTGGGTCAGTAGTGTCATCCCCAGGTGGTATTACCACTAACCCAAAACGCTGGAGATGGGAGATGCTGTATCCTCAAAACCCTTTAAACAACATTAGTAAGAATAAAGCTCCAACCCCTACTGCAGCACAAGGACAGAAAAAGCAAACAAAAAGGAGTGTTCCTGTGTCCTGCAGTTACTTTTGGGCTTGCTGAACACACTGTGCCTTCCCCAGAGATGAGGCATTTTGGGGGCATATGCACAAATTTTTCATCACAAACAAAAATTTCAGTAGTTGCCTGTGATCTTCACTAACAGTTATTTCTACATGTATTTTAAATGTGATGGAGTATTTTTAAAATCAATTTGTCTCATAGACTGTAGCCTCCATTTCAGGAATGCATTATGCATCAAATGTTTTCCAGCAATATTAAATCATCCATTAGCTCTTTTGATTTATTTGAAAATGCTCACATCAATTTCATTAGACAAAAAATTAATTTTTCTGTGCCTAATTAACTCTTTGACCAACTGTTGTCAGTGGTTCTTTGAGAAAAACACATGTAAAGAGATCATTATGAAACAGAAATCATTAAACCTAATCCATCATTTCCCACCAATGACTGGGTTTCTCATGGATACTTTCAAGGATGAAAAAAAAACAACCAAGACAAAACCACATCTGTCACAAGAAACAAATGAAACAGCTTTTGAAAAAAAAGTCTTTAAATATCTTTGTAGTATAAGCAATCAGGGAAATGTGCAAGTTGCTTAGATGGATTTTACTTTTTTTGCTTTTCATCATAATATTCCCTAGAGTGTTCTGACACTTTAAACTTCTTAAATCTGCCACTCACAGAGGGGTATGACAGACTGTAGGGTGAAGCAGACAGGATTTCTGATTTTGCCTGGAATGAAAAGGCAAAGACAACCCTGAAAAAGCAAACAAGTCAAAAGGAGAGCAAATGAGAGAGATGAAATTGTACCCAGAAAGGAATAAACAGAAAAAAAGCAGAGAGCAATCACAGTGCTTGAAAGGATTCGTGGGAGTGAAGTGATGGGAAAGGTGTGTGGGCAGTGAGAGCACTTGGGATGTGGGTAAGAACGCACCACCACAGGAGGAATTTGGGCATCACAGGATGAAGGCAGCTTGCTCAGCTCCTGTATCTTGGCGTGCTGCTGGAAGAGCATCTTGTGCTGTAAGACAGAGCTATAGCTCAACACAGCCATGTACCCTTAAGTGGTTGTTACACCCCACATCTGCCCATGGTGGCCTGGAGGAAGGAAAACACAAGCTCACCAAGCTGCTCCATGGGCTGTGGCAGAAGGGACAAATCCCCTCAGGGGTCTTTATCATCCTGCAACCATTCGCCCTGTAAAAGCAGAGAGGACAGCACTATTAACCTTGAAACACCAAATCCTTCTTGTGCAAACCATTAAGTGTGGAAAATCTTTTCAGTAAAACGCTTATTCCTTGTTTCCTTACAAAGTCCCTGAAAGAGCAGGAGGAAGTCTCTTGTAGCACAACCAAACCTGCCTGGTCCTAGAAGAAAGGATCCATGCTTGGTTTCTAAATGCAGCTACTTTGGCTTTTTGTATAATTACCAAGTCCTGCCATAAGCAGCCTGGACAATTAGGAGTGGCTTGTCCCAGGGAAACCTGTGGGACTGATTTCCCATGCAGCACAGTGCTGCTACTCTGTTCCCCTCAGAACTGATGCTCATTCCAGAGAAAATGGCACAAAGTGGAGGAAACACAGGCAAACCCTTCTGAGCTCTGGGTTTCCTCTGTGTATGTATCATATCCACACATATATTGGTATAATTCCACACCTTAGTGGGAAAAAAAGAGCCTTTATATAAATAATACTCAAATAATATGCTATCTAATCATATTCAAGAGGTAGTTCTTTGCTCCAAAATAACTGTTAATTTTTGACACGTGACAATACTCCCATTACAGCTGACATCAGTTCAGAATACTACACTCAGCAGAACATCTTGCAGAAACACTTTTTTCTTTCTAACTCCTTGTTTTCATCTACTCTACTTTTTCTAAATGTCTGCTTTTCCAGCTGAAGTTCTCAGATCATAACTTTCTACGCAAAAGGGATTTCTTAAATTTATTTGATCAAAATAAGAATGTTCTTCTGCAAAGCAGCAGATGAGGGCTGGGAATACTTACTCTGCTGCTGAATAACTGGCAAATTTTCTTTCAATAGCTTTACAAGCAAAATTACTTTTATGTTCTGCAGGAAATTAGTTTACCTGAATTGAGTTATGAGGCTGCTGCTGGATTAGAGGGACAGCTCCTCTCCTCTGCTTTGCCTACCCCTCACTTCTTCAGTGTTATTGCTCCAGGACTGGGAAAACAAGTGAAATGCTCTGGCACCTCCTTATGATCTTCTAATGAACACATGATGAACACGGCAGCCTGTCACTCCTTTGCAGTACTGCTTGGCTGCATTTCACACAGCAGAATCACCAGCACTATGAGAATCCTCTTTGCATCTTCTCTGCTTTTGCTGAAAACAGATTACGACAAAATATAGGGGAAAGTCAGATTGATTAATTTTTTGTTTTTCATTTGCCACGCCTTGGCTGTACAGAGATACACAGAGATGCAAAACAGATACCACTCTGGATTCCAAAGGCAGCACAGATTCTCAACAGCTGATGTTCTGAAGTAGGAAATAGTTTTCTATCTGTGTATGGTGTCGTTAAACACTTGAAATTGATAAGAAAACATCAGACAGAGCTATGTCTATTAATCCCATCACCTTATCAAAACATCACATCACCTTCCATAAATTGCCCATGAGCTTCTGCCCCCTGCCCCAGTGCTACACCCATGGTCCATCAGCCCAGCTCTGTGATGCTTCACAGTTCAGCAGATGTGACCTGGCCAGAGACTTCAGCAACACTTGAGTCCTGCTTCCTGAAGCTTTAGAGTATTTATTGATATATAAAATTGATCTAGCCAGAAGTTAAAAGTTTTTGCAGCTTTATTTCCAGACAGGGTCTGTTTCAGTGCCATTCAGAGGTGTCAAAGTCCCAATCTCTTAATTACCTGTGTCACAAACCTATAGTAATTACAACAGTTGCTTAAACACAAAGACAATCACTTTGGTTTTGTCTTTTATTGGTGCCTCTTGCACAAGACACGTTCACCCCACCTGACAAGGAGCCATCTGTGACCAGTAATGAGTACAAAGAAGGGCAAGCTTTAGTTCTAGTAACACAACAAGGAAAACAAGTGCTGAAATTAGTTGGTACATCTATTCTGGACTGTGTAAGGCAAAATCCTGGGCTAACAGCCACGTTAGGAAGAATTTGATAAGTTACCTGCACATTACAAAGCAAGTTCCCAGGAGTAGATGCATACCCAGGACTACACATCCAAAATGAGGCACACAAAGACTACTTGGATTTCACAAAGGTGTAATCTCAGTTGCTTGTAGGATACTTCCATGGCACTGATCAGCTTCCTGAAAAATTCTGCTTGGTGGGAAAATCCCAGAGTTGTGCCTCACCTCAGTGAGATGGTAATAAGAATTTGAGAATAATACATTCAGACTACAATTTCCTGCAGGAGGAGGAGAAATTAATTTGTTTGTGATATGAGATAGTGACAGATTGAAAGGACTGGTCTTAGTTCTATGCTGCTGAAAAAAATCTTTCCCTCATCATAAGGACATACTTTCTTTCCAAAGTATGCACTGTAGAGAAGATACTAAATACAAAATCATGTTAACATTCATAGAATGATAGAATCATAGAATCCTTTAGGTTGGAAGAGACCTTTAAGATCATCAAGTCCAACCATCCAGTGGTCTTAAATACAAATGGAATTGCAGGTGAATTGTACACATCATCATACTCCAGCTGATAAACAGATGGCTAATGGGATTAATAATGGGCTACAAAGTCCTCCATTTCCCCTGAGAAGCCCTCCTCAAATGGATGTGGGTTCAAAAACAGCTCTACTCCCATAGCCTGTATAGTAGCAGTGGCTGCAATTTTTTGGAGCTCTTGGCATGATACTTTTTGGGTTCAGTTCTCAGCAGTGTGGGTGTTTACACGTGTAAATAATTACACATGCAGGTAAAGTGTGTGCAAATAGGGGCTGGTAGACATCCAGCCTAAGATCTGCAATGCTCAGTTCAAAATATAAACAATAATAAATGTGCATGTGCATACATTTATTTAGAAGACTTCATGTGCAAGCAGGTAATTAGGTAACAAGTTACTACTGCTCGCATCTGTCATTTAAAAAACCCAAATGCAAAAGAGTAGCCAGAAAATATGACATTGCTCTCACAGCTCTAAAAAATCTGTCGATGAACGCTGAATTTGCCATCTGGCTTCTGTGCTGTAGATGTCTTTGCAAAGCCTCAAAAATCAGTTTTCTTTGGGCTGTCCAGGATCCTGTGCACCAGATGGCACTTCTGTTGAACTTGGCTCGCAGGAAGCTGGCCACAAATTATTACCTGTTTTATCAACGCTGTAAAAATCTTTGTCATTAAAGAAATCTCTAGCTTACCTTTGAAGTTTGTTACTCCTGACAGGCAGAAGATTCTCTTTGTTGTGCAACTTGAGTCAATGCCTTTATGAACTCTGAAAAATTTGGTCTCAGAAAATATAGGGGAAAAAGCAACGGAATAAATCAAACCCATAAACACTAATTGTTATGAGCCTCATATTGATGTTATTAATGTAAAAAAATGAAAACAAGTTTAAAGTGATATTATTTTATACCAGGTAAATGTCTTTTTTTTTAGGTGTCTTTGCCCACTGAAAGTATAGTGATTCGTTTCAAAGCATTTGGTCTGAGTTAGGGATTACAGACATCACCTAAAGGAAAAATCTAGCAATGTAGTTAGAAAATAAAGTTGTTCCAGCAGGATGGCAAAGTCTTTTCTTTCCAGGAGTCGGGGTAACCACAGGGAACCATCCCCATGTTTTTGTTGTTTATTGCAGTTTCTCTTTACAGAGAAGACACCTGCATTCCACATTGGCTATTTTACACTGGCTACTGATGTAGGCACCAGTAGTTAGATATTTAATTACCTATCTGCACATCTGCATTCTGCCAGGATAAGATGAAGCATTAATCAATCACAGCAGAACAAACTTAGAATTATATTTTTAAGACTCTCCCCACTGGATTTATGTCTACATTAGAACTTTCCCTTTTGTCTGCTGTCGTGTGTTCTATGTCTCCAAATGAGAACTGTGGATACAGGCTTGGTCCAACAAAATTGGGCTAATTTCATTAGATTTAAGTATCAATTTTGCAGGAATGGGCAAAACTATGAAAGATGCTACTAGATAGATGCAGAAACACATTTCATGTATATGATAAGGAGTATATTTTCAATTCCTCCTCCCTGTAGATACAAGCAAGGGCTCTTTAGAGAGTAACTTAGGTAAGGCTCAGAGCAAGCCCACTGCCTTTTACAGTGAAGAACCACCAGTCCTACCCGTGAAGATATGGACCCAGTGGGTGTGTAGCTACAGATCTGTGTATTTCCCAGTGTGTAACACGGGCTGTGTGTGCAAGGTGTGCTCGTGCCTCTGCTCCCGCCCAGCACAAGTGGCAGGCAGAAGCTGCTCTCCTTGCCTCGGAGGCACTGCTGCTCCCAGGGATGTTGTGGCACCCTGCACAACAGCAAAGCCAACATCATCATCTGTGACTGCAGTTGTTCTTCTTACAGAAGCTTCAGTGTTAAAACATCTTAATTGTATACTACTTTTTCTTAGAAATTCACCCCAGAAATTAACCAATATCTTCCTTCTTTCCCTGTGCTTTTTAACTTCTTACCAACATTTTTCTGAAGATCTTTTGTGTCCCTTGCTAGTCTTATTGCTCTCCACCCCTTTTTCATTAGATTCTGCCTCATGAACACTCAATTTTCTATGTATTGTTTCATTTTGCCTTCCTCATCTGCAATCATGCAAGAATAATGTGAATGTGAGCTACAGTTTTGAATCCCATCTGACTGGACCTCAGAGTTGGGCACAATATATTTGCCTAATTTGCTTTCATGCTGTAGTAGGATTTTTTGGGAAGATCTTTTATTAAAAAAAAAATCCAAACCACACATCACTTCCTGGGGTGATTATCTGTCATCCTTGTGGTATTTTAGAAGGTGTCTTTTTTTTTCTTTTTATCTGTAAAATGCTCCCAAGGGAACAATGCCCACATGCACTTTGGAGGGAGGAGCTGATGATGAATTAAACCACTTGTTTTGGTCTTCCTGGTGATGAAGACTAAGCTGTCTCTGACCTTGTCTGAAATACTGATAAAACAAACTTTGGATGATAATGGTGCTTTTGTTATTGATTGGTGTAGGCAAGCTTTGACCTATTGAAAATCAGGAGAGGCTGATAAAGAAATAATTTATAAGTGAAATGTGTGTTTATCTGCTGTCTCATCTTCAGGGAAAAAAAAGGATTTTTGTTCTGCTCAGTTAAGAGCAGCACAAGGCTGTCATGTTACAGAGAAGTAAATAAGACTCTGTATGTTACTAGTGTGTTAGAACAAAATACAGTTGTGGCTTACACAGAAATGCATTAAGGAAACATGATGAAAACCTTCTTCATTTCCATCCTCAGTCATTTAATAAATCAGTAAATGCTCTCCTTTCTCAGATCAAATGCCATCCACATGGAGACAGGGAAACATGAACTACAGGGAAGCTTACAAATAAGGTCTAACATTAAGAAGCTTACTCAAATGCTAGAAGACAAAGAGAAAATATCCAAAATACTAACAGAATTCAAGGTCCACAGCAGGGAAATAGTTAAAAAATCATAATGTACTCACTTTAAAGCAAACCAAACCATACAACAGCTATGTACCAGTTACAGCTTCTGAAAAAAAAATGAATTGTTAGCACCTGCAGCTACCAGTTGAGATCTGAAACCCAGCACTGCAGGTTTACTAAATGCACGAGCTCCCCTGGGATTATACTGAAATATATACTCACCTTTAGTTGCAGGTACATGACTAAAAGCAAAGCAGGCATCTCAGAATCACAGAATCCCAGACTGGTTTGGGTTGAAGGGACCTTCCAAGGCCATCCAGTCCAAGCCCCTGCAGGGACAGGGACATCCCCAGCTAGAGCAGGGTGCTCAGAGCCCCGGCCAACCTCCCCTGGGATGGTGCCAGGGATGGGGCAGCGACCACCTCTCTGGGCAGCCTGGCACAGGGGATCAACACCCTCAGTGTAGAAGTCTCTTGTGGACACTTGTTCACAATGGTAGTTCTGATTTATCTTCTCCAAAGCACAACTGCAAAGAGCACCTACCAGTGAGCTGTAGTGAATCATCACTTGATTCCCAGAAGGCAACCACGCTGAACATGTGGGAGTGGGTGCAGACAATGTGCAAGAGGTGTGACCTGACCAGACAGGAGAAGCACCATCTCACCTCTGTGCACCACAGGAGGTTTCTCTGACACTTGGTGCTGTCTGAACTTCTGACAGGTAGCTGTCATTCAGGTATTTTCTGCACTGGGGTTAGTTCACCTCAGAATGTCCTGTAGGAGCTGAGGAAGCAGCTTCGTTGACCTCTCAATCCAATTCATATTTTGGCTTGTACACAGCAAACCCATTCATAGACCTGGGGAAGCCAAGGAGGAGGGATCATGGCAGGAGCTGGGGGTGGACCTGTTCAAAAGTTCTCCACCTCAACCTATAAGACGTGTTCACTGAGAAGCAAAGAGGCTGAGCTCCTTCAGCACTGCATCATGCAAAGAGAAATTTCCCCTCTTCCACCAGCCTCTAGAGCCCAAGTGCAGGACTCAGCACTTGGCCTTGCTGAAGCTCTTACAGTTGACCATGGCCCATGGATCCAGTCTGCCCAAGTCTCTCTGTGGAGCCTCCCTACCCTCCAGCAGAGCAACACTCCCACCCAGCGTGGTGTCCTTTGCAGTCTTACTGAGGTTGCACCCTTGTCTCCTCATGAGGATCATGGATGAAGATGTTGAACAGAAGTGGTCCCAGTATTGAGCCCTGAAGAACACCACTTGTGACCAGAAGAAGACAGGTTCAGCTGTTTCTCCTTTTATCCTCCCAAATTCTCTGGTTCTGTGGTAGCAGTCACAGGACATTGGTGAATGTGATGGTTATAAAGACTTAACCGGTAGAAATAGTTCTTTCCTTCCTGTCCCCTTTCCCCAGTGTGTTTTAAGTTTGGATTAATGCAGCCACAAGGTAGGTGGATAATGGATGCAGACCAAAGAGGAGCAGCAGATGGCCTCGTCTTCATCCAGCATGCTCTGAAAGACACAAAGAACGGGGAGAGCAGAAAAGCACCGAGGTAAAATCAGGAGACTGTGCTCAGAGGCTCTGTAGCTGTGGGGGTGGACAACACAAGGGTGGCCCCAGGAACTTCTGACAAGGTGGTAGTTGTATTGGAAGCCATAACAAAATAAAAATGACATTAAAATAAAATAAAATAAAAAGATGCTCACCACAGTGAGTACTTGGCTGAGTAACCTAGTAACGACAGCTACAGAGATGGGTGCCAATACTGAGGAGGATGTTGGAGATAAAAGATAAGATATAAAGATAATAACAGCTCTGGGGCATCACAGACAACTATTGGAACTTCAGGGCTGTGATGAAAATATTATTACTCTAGGACTGCTACAAGGGGCCAGGAGCAAATCCTCAGCACTGCGGCTTGAAACATGGGTTCATAAAGCCTGGAAAGTGGCAGCCAAACAACACTGCAGTACAAAAACTTTATTAGATTACATTAAATTAGAGCACGGTTACACAGTTCCAGAAATCTCTTTTGATTCTCAGTGCTGCCAGAAAATGGGAAAAAAAAAAAAAAGTATGGAGGCAGCCAAATTGAAAAAAAATAAGCACCGAGACATCCAAGGATTCTTTTATTTGGGTAACTTGGTAGGCAGTTATAAGGAAAAGGCTGAATTTACAGACAACCAAGGCACTGAAACTCTCAGTCAAAATTGAAAACCAAGGCATTTTTTAACTTCATGACAGATAGATGTCCTGAGGCAGGAAAACAGCTTAAAAATTATGACCCAGAGGAAAAATCAGGCAGCTACATACAATGAAATTTGTGGCCTGTACAAGCAGTGTAACACAGCTACTAAATTCACTCCTCCTCCCAGAAATTCAAAATGTGACAGCAGCAGTAGAAATGCAGACAATGGTTTTCCTAGAACAAAAGTTTTGCAAAGGAATGGGGAAAAGGTTATGCAGAATACTAATCACTGCATCAGGAAACCCTGGATAGCCTCAGGGCAAGAGTAAAGTATTTTGTGAAAAAAGCAGCAATTAATTATTTTGGGAAATGCAGATCAGATGGACAGATAAACAAGGAAAGTCCAGGGCTAGAATACTGCTGGCTCATGATATGATCAGACCAAAATGCAGTAGAGAGAGTTCAGACAGTAGGGACAGACATAGCACTGAATTCATTGGGATAAGCAGCCTAGACAGATGTGTGGTTAGGATTGATGCAAGTGTATCTCAGAGACATTCCCCAGAAGTCCAGCAATCTAGTGTCTAGAGGACAAGTCTTCTGAGGAGCAGCTGAGGGAGCTGGGGGTGCTGAGCCTGGAGCAAAGGAGGCTCAGGGGAGACCTTCTGGCTCTGCACAGCTCCTGACAGGAGCCTGGAGCCAGGGGGGGGTCGGGCTCTGCTCCCAAGGGACAAGGGACAGCACAAGAGGAAAGGGCCTCAAGATGCCCCAGGGGAGGTTTCAGTTGCCCCTGAGGAACAATTTCTTGCCCTGGAGGGTTGCCCAGGGCTGTGCCAGGCTGCCCAGGGCAGTGGTGGAGTCCCCACCCCTGGAGGGGTTTCCAAGCCGTGGAGATGTGGGGTGAGGGACACGGGGCAGTGGGGACCTGGCAGGGCTGAGGGATGGGTGGACTCCATGACTTTAAAGGTCTTTTTCAACCAGAATGATTCTATGAGCCTATATTCAAGAAGTCCTGCTTATTAATCAAAATGCACTACTTAACTGGTCATATATAAAACATAAGACAAGCCTAAGAAGAAAGCTCCAAAGACAGACAAACAATATATTTGCATTCTGTGCCTGCAATCACTATGGTCTATGGAAGAATTTATTCATAAGGCAGCCTGTGCAACAAACAGACGTAAGTCATGTGTTTAAAACCAGAAATAATATGAGTTTATATAGATTGTTTCCTTTATTATTAATACTTCCAGAATAGAAGGATACCAAGGAAGCTATTTCTATGAGAAATTATAATTAAAGGAGCTTGACATTTTGGTGACTGAAATAACAGAAGAAGACAGTATGATTCAGTTTATATATATCAGTATATTTATATGGAAGGTACAGATGATTCCCCAGTCAGTTTTTTCCTTTCCCACTCCTCCTAATGCCAGTGCTGGGATGGAGGAGGAAATGGAGGAGACCAAATGAGTCCTCTGCAACATCTCATTTCAGATGGAATTGAAATAACTCATTGTGTCACAGATCCAAGGGCCATCTCTGGAATCAGGAGGCAGTTCTAAATGTGAGCAATCAAAGATTTACAGATCCACAGAGTGGTGGGGTGGGAAGGGTCCTCTGGAGATCATCTCCTCCACCCCCCTGCTCCAGCAGCTCACCCCCAGCAGGGTGCCCAGGG
>NW_008584546.1:5118-5558 GCF_000691845.1 Merops nubicus | reverse complement strand
TGCTGCGTGGTTGCCGGTGGGTGCCCTTTGCCCCTTGTCCTGTCACTGGCACCACTGACCAGAGTCTGGCCCCAGCCTCTTGACCTCACCCCTTAGATATTGATCAGTATTGGTAAATTCCCATAAACACTGTTAAGATCCCAGTGTTAATAAGCAATGTTAATATGAAAAGAAATCATAATGTTTATATTCTTGTGGGATATTGAAAGCTGTCAAAAGAAAAAGGCTTTTAGGATGAGAGATGACCTGTGAATGAGTAAAAGTTTGAGAGTGAGAAAAAAACCCTAGTCTCTAAATTTCTCCAGTGTTAGTTGAAACAGGTGAAGTGTATTGACTGTAAAGATCAGTAAATGCTCTGGGTACTGCTGTAACTGGAACTCTCACTCAGGATGCACACAGTCAGTTCCCCTCATGACCAAACACAGTCAACAGGAGACATG
>NW_008584546.1:0-5087 GCF_000691845.1 Merops nubicus | reverse complement strand
CAGGAATGTTACAAAGGGCTCACCACTGGTGATGCCTCAACAGGGGTGTGAAAGCTGCCAAGGAATGCTGCCAGAAAGATTCACTCTGGACATCTGGGATGCTTAACAACCACACAAACCTACAGAGATGCTTTTTTGACCAAAGGGTGAAAATACAGAACAGTGACAAAGAGTAAAACTATTATGAGTAGATTTAAGAGGCAGTTCAGCGTTAAGGTGGCTAAGAAACCAGACAGCATCTGAAGGATGAGATGCTTAGCAACAGAAGATGCTATAATAAGATGAATATAGAGAGTATCTGCAGCTTTAAAACATAGTTTTTATTTCTTTTTGTTTCTAATGCTAAAATAAATGTTCTGTTTCTAAGAAGACTCTCAGCTCAGTGGTTACTGTGTGTACAAAGGAAGCAAATAAGCTTGAATTTAATATCTGGAGAAACAAATGAGTTATGGAGACACATGTTCCAGCCTAAGAGAGAATTGTGAAATTTCTCTGACAGGTAGGCAAAGATCTAAAAGCAACTTCTTTAGAAAGAGCTTTCAGGGGGACTGAAAGGAGAAGGAGCTACAGCTGGCCCAGCAACCAGTACTGAAGTACTGAAGGAAATACCAAAACCTGTGCCAAGGAAAACGTTGAGGAGCAGTGGAAGGATTTCAAAGTTTCTCCATTGGTCTAGCACATGAACTTGGAATTTTGTAAGATATAAAACTACTCAGGTCAATCAGGAAAGACAACTTCAAAATTCAACGTGACTTTTAGGAGTGAATCATAAGCACTGATGGATTTTACAATAGAGGAACAAAAAAACAAACAAAGAAACCAAAATCAAATCTAAGGTTGAGATGAATCACAGAACAGAAAAGAACAATCGATGGACATATTTTGTTGTGCAAAACTACTTGTCATGCTAGCAAATAAAGATTAGAGTGGTAGAAGAAGCCAAAATACTTAATGCTACCAATTCCTGAAGACTCTACAAGCATTTAAAGATATAATTTTATTTTACAGATACCTGTTCACATTATAAAACCAGCACAGATACAACATAAAATAGGCAGGGGGTAGTTTGAAATGTTATATCAAACGCAGACTTGTCAATGTTTATACATATTGACTTGAGAAATACTGAAGATGTCAAACAAGTTTTGAATAAAATTGAAGCTTTGTAAAATTTCTAAATCAATATTACAATTTAGCACTAAGTTTATTGAGATTTAGTACCAATGTTAACATTTAAAAAGTGAGCCAGAACTCACTTAAAGGAAAAGAGCTGTACAGTCAGTGGCACAGATCTAAAGGAAAAAAACTCCCTGCTGGGATCAGAGCAAGTGCCATGTCCTGATGCTGGCTCCTCTAGCAGGGGTGGTGTGCTGCTTCCCAGCTGTGAGAATGCCCTGATGGATTTCCTGGCCTTGTGTGCAGACTGGTCTATGGTCCCCCTGCCTGGTTTGGGGTGCTGCAGGTGGCTTACGACACGCCGATGCCGTGACTCTGCACGGAGCTGTGATGCTGCTCTTCCCTTGCTTGGGTCCCAGGAGCTGCACGAGACCTTCCCGTGTGTGTTGTTAGAGGAGCTGTGTCAGGCACAACACCAGCAGTTAGACACACAGCTAAGGAACACTGGCAGAACTCTAGCAATGTGGTTGAAAAATGAGAGACAAAGATGCATGCTAAATGAGTGGAAATCAATCTCCAGCAAATTGGCTCAAGTTCTTATAACAGTGCCTCCTCTCATCTCCATGGGACTTTCCTGATGTATGAAGGGGGCTGGTTATCTCACCTCAGGAAACATTCTGAAGCCTGCACTACCCTAGATTAATGGCTGAATCTGTACTGTCATTGCTACACCCAAAAAAAACCTGCAATAGGTGGTTAAAAATACTCAGAACTGTGCCGAGGCGATGAAGCACTTTGGAGAGCTGCAACTGGCTGTGTGAGAGGCTACGTTTTGTCAAATTAGAAGAGCCATATGTGGTAGGAGCATAATTATCTGTATAAAACCCAGGAAGAAATGTACTCGTTACTGAAGACAGGACTGGTAGTACTGCCTATGGCTAGGGTTGCCTGAAGCTCCAAACCGCATCACACAGCTTCAGTACTTCTGAAATTTCAAATCTCCTAGCCAACCCAGAGGTAATGCTCCGTGCTGGATTTCTGTCTCGAGCTGAATCAATTAGAAAGGTTCAGGTAAAAATACTTCAGCCATGGACAAGAAGAGCTAAAGCACATGTCATTTTCTGCATAATACAAAACTTCCTACAAGGTAGGGAGGAGTTGCCTGACACATGACTTACCATGCCAAGACCTGAAGTTCATCAGTGGGTTGCCTACATCCTGCTGTTACAGTGGGAGAAAAAAACTAGCAAAAATCAACGTTCAAGGCTGTACTTAAAACCTGTGCTACAGAAAGAACTTTGCCACTTGACACAGATGAGAGAAGGAGACACAAATTCGTAATAATTTAGATGGAAGACACGTTGGGAAAGAATGAGACAAAATGACAGCAGCAAACATGTGCTGCTAAAATGTGTTGAAATGTCATTCCAGGCTGAGAAGATCAAAATCATGCTCAGCCTCTGAGCCTAAAGCCATCTTCAAACAAATATCACTCCATAGTTATTTAGCATCTACTTCACAATATTAACATCTTTGCATCTCAGATTCTGAATGATGGGAGAAGGGACGGTGTTCCAAAAGGAGGATTTAACCAAAAAATTAGGGATATTTCCATATATAAATACATACAGATAATGACCTAAATATCAGAAGCTACAAACAATTTTTCTTTTTCAGGAAATTAAACCAAAACCAAACCAAGAGATATGTATCTGATCTAAATTACTGGAGAAATCTGGGGGCTTGGGCGAGTCTGCAAGACTGTTAGAAAATAAATTTTTTAAAAAGCACAGTGCTTAGCACTGAGTGAAACATTTATCACTTTAAATTGAACTAATTAATGACTTAGAGACATAGAACTAATACGGTTCTGAGGAGATTGATTGTTGCTTTCATCAGAAAGCGTGCTTCCTTTTTTGAGATGTATAATTGATATGTTGGAAATAAAAACACATTCTTCACATTCTCTGCCATGAATCTGCTTGTTTGAAGTAAAAGATCTTTTTTTTCTTTTTTTTTTATTTTGTGTTCAGGTTTTATGTTTTAGCTTACAAAACACTGAAGAACAAGGTGCAAAGGAGTCAGATGAGGTTCATTTGTACATTTTGAACACTGACAGTCTCACCTGCACAGGTGTTAAAGCCATATTCTTGGTAAATGTTGAAATTTCCATTTGAGTGGAACAGCACCACCCCTGGAGGGGTTTCCAAGCCCTGGAGATGTGGTGTGAGGGACACGGCGCAGTGGGGACCTGGCAGTGCTGGGGAATGGTTGCACTGGATGGTTTTAAACATCTCTTCCAACCAAAACAATTCTATGATTCTGTGAATGCTGCTTGAAGTATTGCTGTGATCTTTTTGCCAGGTTCATCTTCAACTTTAATAAAGTAATATAGCTCAGAGAATTCAATGTGCAGAATGACTCATTTTATCATAAAACTGTTTACGGTGAGTTGGTTTGAATTCATTCTAGAATAATCCCCCTCTGCCTGTTCCAGTGCAGCCACATATTGCCTTCTGGTCCCAGATCCACTTTGCCCCAGGACAATGAGTGTTTCTGCAACTAAACAGCCTAAGCTCCTCTGACCTTTTTCTTCTATAAGCAAATCTACTTTCTGGTTGGATAAAATGGAAACGAATTAGACGGATTTGGAAACGGTGATGTAATGACACAATTTTAATGTAAGGAAAGCTTATGCTGGCTTTTGTGGAGAAAGATTCAAGAGGTCTGACAGGAATTACTTGTGACTGCTCAGCACAAGGGTGGCAAAGATGCAGCACAAGCTGGGCTGGAAACACCAATCTGCAGTCCTGTGGCTTGTGTCCACTACTCCTGGGCCACCAGCTTCCATGCAGTATTGCACTTGTGAGTTGCTATGGTGAATATATCCATACAAATTTCTGGTCTTTTTTTTTTGGATAGGAAAATGTGATGACTGATGAAAATTATTGTCATTTAAAGGTCTGAGGGCAGTGCAACATTTTGTCAAGCAAGTTCTTCGGAATACAACATTGCATTCTTCCTATGCCTAATTGGCTTTGTGAAAAGAGTATTCACTTTTCCCTAATATTAATAGAAATTACTCTTTATCTGAAAAGCTGCTTATTTTAAAGCTCTTTCAGTCGTAATGTGAAAATAAGTAAAACACAAGGCATATGCTGAAATACTTTAGATAGCCTTTGCCACTCTCCCCAGTACAGCTGAAGAACCAAATTCATATTTTCTTTTACTCTTTTGATTCCTGCTCATTGAGTAAATCCATTATTTACAAGAAAGCAAACCTTTTAAAGACCTTCCATTTCAGCACATTTCTTCTTTGATTTAAAGATGACATCTCAGAAACTGAGACACATAAGCTTCCTCCAGGCCATGATGCACTTGAGCTTTGCCATCTGATGCTTTTGGTTAGAAGCTGATTATTTGTATTCACTTCTGTGGATCAAAGTAGGTTGACTTATCTGTGGTCTTCTATCTTCAGTTCTTTTTTACTTTTTGGACTATGACTATGTGTGTCTTTTTCTGGTCTTGTAATGTCAGTTAACTGACAGGACTTCTCAAAAACAATCTCCAGTGGTTCAGAGGTTATTTTGGCTATTTTCTGAAATACTGTAGATGGAATTTCCAAGGCCCTAGTGATCTGAAAGCATCCATTTTATCTTGGTACTTTTAATTTGTATTCTCACTGCACAAGCAGCATCACCAAATGCCTGGTTGCAGACTTTCTGGGGAAAGCTGAATGAGAATATAGGTGGCTAAATCCTCAAACATGTGAAGACGTGACTTTTAAAAGAAACCCAAAAGTACACTGGAGAAAGGTATGGTTTGCTGTATGCTATGAATACTTACTTTGCTTCAGCTTTTTCAGGACTGTGGAAACCTGTCCTTAAATCCTGGAATGACAGAATGGTTTTGGTTGGAAAGGTCAAGATGATCTAGTTCAAGTTCCCTGCACTGAGCAGGGACACCCCCAA
>NW_008584545.1:0-2407 GCF_000691845.1 Merops nubicus | reverse complement strand
GAAACGCGCGTAAGGAAGCGCCAGCTGCGCTTCGAGGCTCGCGTGGAGAAAGAGCGCTTCGGGTCACAACGCATCGAGGGGGGACGTGCTTTTGAGCCCGTGGGGACTGATTGCTGTACCTGTAGTAATCCTCCTTGCAGTAAATGCTGCCGTCCTTGGCAAAGCAGGTGAGTTCTGACTCCAAAGCCAGTTTACATTCACAGCATTTAAGACACCTGAGGTGCCATTGTTTGTCAACAGCCAGCAGGTAATATCTGTCTGAGATCTTCCCTCCACAACCAGCACACAAAGCAGGCTTCTCGGGGCTCATTGGGGGCATGTTCTGCAAAACAACCACACCACAAGGGGATGAGGAGACAGGAAGAGAAGGACAGGCAAGGCCGGCCAGGGGACGGGATCTTGTGCTGGGCCCGGGGCTTGGACAAAGAGGCTGCTCCCTGGGACCGAACTCCGCTCCCGGCGGGAAGTTCGGGGGGGAACCGGGACGGTCCCCGCTAGGGAAGTATTTGCCGTGCTTCAGCTTTCGTGTTTATCCCATTAAACCTTTCCTAATGTCATTTCAATCTGTGAAGGCAACTGATTAGGCCTCAGGAAGAAAAGCAGAGCCCATTCTTTTCTGGGGTCCCGGAGCTGAAATCTATAGCTACCCCGTTACTTCGATGTTTTAATCTTAGAGCCCTCCGCAAGAACGGCGTTTTAAAGTACATGCTAAAACACCGTTCTGCTGCAACAGAGGTTTAAGGCAGTGGGTGCTGGTTTGCACCAATTTTCCAGAAAATTTTTGCGCGTGCTTAAACCATCCCGAACCCCATCACTAAAGAAAACCAGGCCATTTAAAGCAGAAGTGAGGGAAACCAGACAGGTGAACGGAGTAAAGAGCGGAGAGCGCGAACGCTCACCACTCCGGCCAGCGGCGTGGGCAAAAAGGTGGCAGAGGCTGGTTCCAGCTGAAACTAGATCTTCTCATCAGCAAACTTCTGCAAGTTCCCGTTAATCTGCTCCCCGCGAGGAGTGTCGCTCGGGACAAAGGCAGACGGAGGGACGGCGGAGACAAAAGCTCTGCCGTAAAACTTGGGACAGTTTGCTGATTAACTAACCGAGGGGGGGGGGAATAAAAATCCTGAACGTCTTCTAAAGTCGCAACTGTTTTAAAGCGGCACCTCCGCGTTCACTTTCCAAGCTGAAGTTGTGTTCCTCACCTCCCCCCCCCTTTTTTTTTTCAGCAATTGAAAAGGCGGGTTGCATTTACATTGCAAATCCTCGTATAACAAAGCGGGAGTTTATTTAAGAGAAAGGGGAAGGACCCTACGGCTAAAGCTTTAAAGCAGTTTTTCCAGGCCGTTACTTTGTGTGCAGAGCCCTGTGCGCAATCGGCGGAAGCCCTACAAGTTGGAGAAAGGGAGATCTCGCTTTGCACAGAACACAGCGTGACACTCGGTTTCTCCGCCGTCCGTTAGCACATTTCTGCAGACTTTGGTCCTTTGAGTAAGAAAAGAGGAGATGTAACTGCTGAGCAAAGCAGTCGGCGGGCGTAACATTCAGAAAGAGCGGTGCCTCTTTGTATCAATTCCACACTTCAGACTAAAAATGGTTACGAAAAGTAAGCGGTCGCGGTTTGCGGTTTAATTTCGGAGGTGCCAGGAGTGGAAGAAGAAAAAAAAACAGTAAAGTACACCTCAGAAACTCCAGCTGCAGCCGTGCTCGGACGGGGCAGAGCGGCTGCAGAGAGCCGAGCAGGGGCAAAAGGCGGCCGCGCTGAAAAACCGGGCTGAAAACCCGTTCCTGTTAGGATCAAAAATACTTTTCCCCGTTACTCCAGGGAACACAAACAACGACATTGATTAGAGAAATGTATAAGTGAGCCTAGTCAGCACAGCACCCAGCATTACGAGTGGGTTACAGGCAGCCTCGGAGGAGTTTCTACAAGCAAAGGGTGGCAGGGAAGGGGCAGGGGAAAGCGGCGTCTTTCTCTTCCCCTAAGCCAGGGGCTGTCCCGGTGCGGGTCCATGCTTGCAGAGATCCCCTTTCAAAGAGTGCCAGCTCCTTTCTTACCGTTTCTCGGCCGTTCATCTGTCCCACTTTGGCCAGGCGGGACTCGGTCTTGGATCGCCTCTCCATCTCCTCCATGATTCCTTGGATATGGCCTCCGGAGATCCCGTGGAAAAGCATGGCTGGGGGGCGGAAAGGACAAGTATTTTCTTCTGCTCTGCACCCTACTATTTCCATATACAGACCCCAGAGTCTTTAGTTCATCCAAAATGTTTACACCAGGGCGCACAGCGCAGTGAGGGAGGTTGCAATTGAAGCTTCTCTTTGCACAAGCACCGAAGGCTTCCTGAAGATGTGCAGAAAACAAACAAGGGGGAGAAAATATAATAATAATTAATTTAAAAAATAAAATAATAAA
>NW_008584544.1:0-4195 GCF_000691845.1 Merops nubicus | reverse complement strand
ACCGCACACAGGTGCCTCTGCGGCCCCCCGCCCTGAGACCCGCTGGAAAGAGGTAAGAGACAACTTCCGAATTCACGATGGATTGCCACCGCGGGGCCTCTCCTCAGGAGGGAGGAAAGGGGCACGGGGCACGGTCCTGCATCGCTGCCCGGCTCGCCGTGCCGGGTTGTGCTATGGCCCGGAGCTGCGGTGAGCAGCAGGGCTGGAAATAAACTCTGCTGAACTCTGTGCTCCTTCTCACTAAGGGCCCTACACAGCCTCATTCAGAAATCGGGCAGGTTGCAAACTCTCTTCCCTCAGCTGCAAGGATCTTTGCCACTGGTGTCTCCCAGGAGCAGCACTGCCCCGCCCCAGGATATCGCTCCAGAAGCCGCAAGGGGAGCGGGCAATCAAACAGTGGCTGAAAAAACAAATCACAAAGCAGGGAGAAAAACAGCCCAAATTGTGCATACCCAACACTGGACTGCAAAAGTAGCTGCGGCTTCTTGGGAAGGAGGTCTTGAGACTGTGGCAGGCATTTACCTGATGACATTAACTCTGTGCTTTGAGGCCATAAAAAAAGCAAATGAAACAGGGTATTGTGCATGGTAGATGTGTTATAGTTGTGCCAGTGCAAGGACATAAGCGAGGCAAGGTTTTAAAATATTATTACATCTGTTAATGAACATCTGGGTAAAGATAGAACAACAGAAATAAAACACGCTGTTTGGTTCAGTGTCCTTGTGCAAAGCAGCAGGAAAACCTGAGCTGTGTACGCACCATTTGTGAAAGTATTAGGAGAAACAGAGGAACAAAGCAGCAAAGACTGTGGTGTCACCACATTGATCTACAGTGTACCCACACAGCACCAGACTTCCTACAGGAGAAACAGGGCAAGGGAAGAGGGACAGGTAGAGGTAAGGAGCAGATTCAACTAAGGAGCAATCAAACACACGATGACTCCTCATCTCAGGAAAATATACCTAGGATAAAAAGAGTGACAACAGAGGTCTAGGGGAAAAGACCTGATTACTACACCCTTCACTACATCTCATAGTGCAACAACTAAAAGCATCCGATGAAATACTCAGATTTAAAACGAAAGTAAATACTTTTTCCTACCACTGTGCATAACTAATTAGATGTGGCACCATTGCCACAGACTGTACAGGAACTAAGCAAATTCACAAAGGGCTTCTCCTCCACAGGGGTGATTAAAAAGGATGGTCCAAATAAAACAGCTCCAGTCCCCAAATCAAGAGATTGCAGGAAACCAGGGAAGATGCTCCAGAGGAAGAATTACACAAGATGGCAAGAAGCAGAGAACATCCCTGCGCAGAAACCATCTCACAGGGAATAGTGTAGTAAGTTAAATAATTCAGGTAAGGCTATAGGGGTTAAAAAACAACAGTGAAGTCAAATAATACCTTACCTGGTGCAACAGATTGGTGTAAGGAGAGGATATTGAATAAGAAAACATTTCTAGATTCTCAAAATTGTGTGCATCAGCATCACTACTCAAACATCCCTGGATAACCAAGATCACTACAGCACACTGATGACAATAATCTTATCAACAAGATAAGATAATTGGCAGAAAGTAATAGGCAATAATAGGAAACCCTGCAATCAATAAGCTATTTGGCTTCTGCCCAGCAAGATAAGACTGCAATGAACACAACAATAAGTTGTAAACAAAAACAAATGTTCTTTATAAACATAGGCAGCAAGGGGAAATATTAAATCTACAGTTGCAAAAGCAAGCTGGAAAATCCTGGGCAGAACATATTTAGGTAAAACATCACTTTACACATCCTCTGGGACGAAACAAAAAAAAGTCCATATGGTTTTGGGAGATGTTACTTGAGAGGGTTTGGGTGTTTGGTTTTTTTTTTTTAATTATTTTAAACTGATCTTTTTACTGAAGATTAGAAGAGAACCAACAAATATTACAAAGGATCAGTGAAGACTACAGAAAAGGATGTTTTCAATACACATTTTTGAAATTGCAGCAGGCAGAGAAACTGGGAGGGACTTTAATTGGCAAGTCAGAGGCAATGAAAGTCTAAAGGGAAAAATGCAAAACATGAAATCTCGATGTCTAAGATTTTGAATCTGTAACCATGTTTAAGCCAAGTGGAAAAATCGGCACAGTCAGAAACAAAACTTTAGGAAACAGATTTGCAAGAAATGCATAAGAAAGATGGAAGAATACATTTTGGTTTTTTTTTTAAAAGGTGCAAGTTTATGTAACATGTATGGTGTAGTAAGAGGAAAAAAAAAATAATCCAAATATCAACTGAGGTAACACCATTTAAAAATACACAGATATATTTTATTTATAGGAGGAGAACACCAGGGAAGGGCTTTTCCAGCAGTATATGCCACCCAGAGCTATGCAAGCTGGACCTCACTGGGTGGCTGTGGAGCATTTTCCTCCCAGTGCCACAAGTGCTGGCAAGCGGCAGCGGCGATGCTGGCACCCGTCCTGCGTGCGCTGCTCTCCTGCCACCCCCAGGATGGCACAAGGAGGTTATTTTGTGGCGGCGTCCTATGCCAGAGATAGAAACTGGGAGCCTGCCTGGTTAGTAATACCTCCCTGGCTCCTCCCAGCCCTGCCCCCGGTGGCCGGGCCGTGCCCTGTCGTTTGTGGGGACAGGCTGCGGTGAAGCGATGCCTTCCCGAGCAGGTCCTGAAGCAGCTCACAGGTCTGGGCAGGCTGCCAAGCTGCCTTTGCTGGTAGAGAGCTGGCACACGGGGCCCAGGCGGTGGCTTGCCAGTGGCTTAGACACTTCTCCCCAACACTCGTTTTGTGGGAGAGCAAGAGCACCAGACCAGGGAGGTGTTTGTCAGCAGACCTAACACCTCAGACAGGACAAGGGCTGGAAAATCCTGATCCTAAAGGTGAATGATTCACCTGATACTTATGTTGCCTTACAAGAGTTACCAAAATTTCTGTCTTCATCTTTGTCCCTTTCTTCCCTTAACTGAGGTTTTTCTCCTAAGGAAGTGCTCATGGCCCAGAAAAAGCAAGCTTGAAACAAGCTTCCTCTGGAGATAATGCAGTACTTGGACATTTTCTGGGTTAGAAGTGAACAAGGACTGGCCCCAGCCCGTCACATCCTGCATGGCCCACACCCAGGAACACTGGCTCTAGTAAGAACCCCAGGACCTACTCCCAGGTCTGGTCTTGCTTCATGTCTATGTCCACCTGAGAATAAGCAGTGAATAAACATCCATTAGGTTTCTCTCCTCCAAAGCACCCAGCCATCTAGAGAGGCAGTTCAAACCTAAAAGGAGGGATTCAAAGGCACTTGCTTAGAGGAAAAGAGTAGAGGGAAGTAGTTACTGGGAGATATGCACAATCTTACTGCTTTGCAAGTAACAGCAGCTTTTAAATGAACTTATGCTCCTAACCCACCAAAGTGCTTTTAGGAGTGTGGCCAGGGCACAACTGCTGCTGCTGCTTTGGCCTTCCTGGTGTGAAGAAGCCATCAGGCACGTCTGGCCTTCGCTGAGCGCTGAAAGCAGCTGTGCTCCTCACTTCCACCTCCCCCGCTGCTCCTCTGTCACACGTGACAAACTTCCCCCACGCGTTTCAGGGCCATGTAACCTTGCAAGCCACCTCCCAGCTTCCAGGAACACAATTTGCTGTTATATTATCTAGGAAGGCCATAATAAAAGGCCAGAGAAAATACTATGCGTTTTCTCTGATAACCGTATTGCTACTGACTTTAACCTGAAAATATTACACAGCTTAAATAACCGTGGCTGTAGCAAACAAAAATTATCACAGACATGCACAAAAGGGGATAAATTGAGGCTGATACTGGCTAGCTTGTTACAGGAACCTGGAGACCACTCAGCAGAGAAAGAAGCCAAGGTAAGCATAAAAGACTGACTCCTGTTTGAGCCACTAAGCCGCTAAAGCTCCCTCCCAGAAGAGCACATATATTTTGAAACTACAGTGGCAGGAGCCAAGAAACATTGCAAGAGCCTGCAGTTCCTGTAGTAACAGAAGATCCTCCTGCAGCCATTTGGACAGCCTCATTCAGTCGCAGCCTTCCTTGTGAATACCTGTTTCCGAATAATGACCCAAGTGACCAAAACACCAAGGCAAGAAAAACCCTGTCTGCAGCGGCAGAACAGCGGAGGCCTCACTCTTGTGCCTGGGCTTTGTGGGGCAGGATGTGTGTTGTGGTTTGAGGCCTGGAAT
>NW_008584543.1:0-4875 GCF_000691845.1 Merops nubicus | reverse complement strand
GCTGCACAGAGGGGGAGCGTGCCGAAATCACTTCAGTTTTACCTCTCGCTATCACTTCTCTTCAAGAATGTTCCCTTTTTAAAGAGATCAGGCTAGTTTATTAACTTGTAAGTTAGCAAAGCCATGATAAACAGAAATCGGAATTCTTAACTGTGTTTTACAATTTTATAGGTCTTATAGATGGCAGAGGTACAGAAGCAACATTCTGAATGAAACATTATATACTGCCTCCTCTTTTGAACTTTCCTTAGCATGGCATACTTGTTTCTTACTTCCAGTTTGAATAGAAATTGGATCAAATTCTGTATGTCATATCTGCCTCTAGTCATTTAAAAATAACTTCCAGATCAGATATGACAAAGATAGAGGGTTATCTCCTAGCCTTAACTTTTGTCCCTTGCTATAGCTTGAGGAAGATCATGCTACTTTTACATCTTGAAGTTTAAGTGAAGTCAATTGAAGTAAAAAAATTTAATAATCAACACCAGCTTTCTTGAGAGAAGAAATGGAAAAAGCTTAAAATAAAAGTTGTGTGGTTACTGAGTTCATTCTCATCACTTTGTGACTTTTTCTCCTGCCATGTCTCTCTTCTAGTGTTTGCATACACTACATTACCCTAGATAACTTCACTCTGGACATCACTAAAATAGCCATAACATTTCTAAAACAGAGGCTAATAATTCCTTTTCAGCTCAATGGTCCTGTTTCATGTCACAGCGAGGAGTAATATAATATTCAGCCTATTCAGGCAGACAAAAAAAAAAAAAAGAGTTAATCACTAACCTAAAAAAATCAGCTGAGTCGAAGCACCAGTCCATGAGCTTTTTACAGCTGGCTGGTACAGATGTATTGCAGAAATCTGCAATGACAAGGAACCCAACATGCAAATGTAATGATGCAGATAAGACAGAGCTGCTGAACAACTCTTACTTCTCTCTAGTAGGAATACCCAGGAAGGATGCATCCCATCTGACGATGTATTTTCAATCAAAAGTTTATCATTTCCCAAAGAGAAAGATATAGCCGAGTATCTGCCAAGACAAAACAACAGCCAGGTAACTTGCATGTAAGTACCTCAGACAAATTAGCTGAGGAGTTCTTTGCACCAGTTTTCTAAATGTTTAAAACCTCTTCTTAAAATGGGGCTTTCCAAGTACTGGAGGGAAGCCAAAGGGTAAGTGTGAGCTATAGCTTAGTTCATCTAATGTTAGTCTTAGGGGAAATGATGTGGACTTAGCTCAGGAGAGTTTTGAGTGCACCTTGCACATGTGCTCCTGGAAAAGAGGGAGTTTTTGTGTCTCACAGTTGAAGCCATATGATCCAGGAACTGAAAGACAGAGTAAGGCAAGCTCAAGATTGACATAATTTCCTGTTCCAAGCAAGAATAATAAACATAATTGGGCTAATTTGTCAGCATTGGCACATGGATTCACAACCATTTGGATTCTTCAGGACAAAATCCCCCAAATTTACCCCTTAGTCCAGCTTAAAGGGAAACAGATGGCTGCCGATAGGGGAGGTCGGATGAGACTGGGGTCACCCTTTACAAGCTCTGAAGCTGTGCAGTCTCAGAACAGTCATGACGCGTGGGCAGACATGAACTTCCATCTTGCCTAATGGATGATGTGGGCAGGTGGCAGAGGAGGGTAGAGCAGCACGGGCGTTAGCAGGCCAGGGAGCCCAGAAAGTCATGCAGTCTCTGGTTTTGATGCGTCATGTAACAAGGGTGGCGAGCTTTCCAACTGAGTCGGCAGAGGAACAGGTGGATTTCAGTGGCATCTTGCCTGAGTTCTACTAAAAGGTTACTGAGAAAGATGTTTCTTTGTAAAACATTTCCATTTCAATGAATCAGGTCTTTTTGTTGAAACAGAAATGTTTTGTCGAAAACCTGTTGTGTTGGAAAACTCCCAAGCATTTCTCTCTATCCTACTCCCATAGAGAGGAAATGGGTAGTCTCCAGCCTTTCCTTCCCCTTTCAAAGTTTCAGCCATCCTATGCTTCCCCTTGTGCCCACCCAGGGTCCATCTCACAAAGCACATATCTGTTACATGGTCCAAGTATTTTTTACCAGGAAGTGTACGAGATCTTCAAACAGTATGAAAAGAGACAGTACTACTTGTTAAAAGAGAGAGACAGTGTAGCGGTGTGACGACAGTGTACAACCATCTGAACAGAGAATTCAGCCTCTCTCTTCTAAAGGACACAGGTCTCTCCAGTTCTTGAAATGCCAGTTTGCACCAGGATCTTTGATAGCCTTTGACTGCAAAAACTAGTAAAGCATTTGGGGGCCAGGCAATATCTAATAATGGGCCCAAACTACGCCTAATGTTACTGAATTAAACCAGGGCTGATTTTGGCTGTGTCTGCATTTTGATTTCTGACTGCAGTGGAACATGCGAGGTACACTCAATTATTTGTCATGAAAATACTAGCTGGGAAATTTAGCCCTTTTTTTTTTTTTCTTCATTTGTGCATCACTCCCAAATGCCAGTCTCCGCGAGCGTATCTATTACTTGTAAGCATTTACTAATCATTTGTGAACAAATGTTAGCATTTGGTTTCTTTCCATCTGTCATTCCTAGTGGAGGTCTGTGCCTGGCCACGTCATTGCGCAGAGATGCGCCATTGACTTTTTTCCCTTCCTGACAACTCAAACTCTTTGGATAGAGGAAATATATTTGTGAACGATTTAAAAATAAGTTGTCACGAAGGTCTTCTGATTGAAAGGATCAAAACCCTGCTACGGCAGGATTGTTCTCCCATAAGCACAAGAGAAGATGTTGGGTGTCGCACACTGCCTGTGTCCCCCCTGTAGCACTCAGGGGTGTTGCTGCAGTGCACATATGTTTATCTGAGCCAGCAGCGTGGCGTGTCAGCGTGGGGTCCAGTGCAGGCTGCAAACTCATCCAGAAACCAGGGTGCATGTGTACGCCCAGGCTGCACGCACTTGGTGTGACCAACAGGCTTTGATTGAACTTTACCTTCCCCCAGTCACCAAAAAATACTGTGAAGTAGCTGGCATCATATGATGTAATATTTTTAAGCAGCTCAGAAGAGATTAGAAAAATCAAGGAAAGGGTCCTTGGAAGGATAGAAGAAGGAACATGTTAACAGCTGAGAGTGGAAAAGCAGCCGCTGAGGTAAGCAAAAGCAGTGTGATCCTCAAAGGAAGAACTGGAAGTCTTATGCAATGTGATGCAAACAGAAAGCCTGCAAACACTTTGAAAATAACAGCACTGAGTGAACATGGCCTTTCGTCAAGGCTCCCAGGCCATCTGGCCAACAAATTCACAAAGTCTTGTAAAATGGTTGTTGCATACCTCTGTTCAGTTTTACATATTTTTTTTTTACACTGTATAACCCACAAATCTCATCTGCTAGAAGACAGACTGTCTTTATCTTGTTCACTGACTGCTCCATTGCCTGCTACCCTGGTTTACCACTTTGGCAACAAAATGGTTGCAGGGTTCACATGCGTTGCCTCATTACCTGCAGCACTGCTGTACCCAGCTAGCATCCATCTGTGTAAGCAGAGTGAAAGGCAGTCCAGGTATGCTTTCCCACCTGTGGTTACATCTTTGGCTGCCTTGTAGATCTATGAATTATATTGAAATACTTTTAATTACAAACCCTAGGCACCAGATGTATGCTACCATTTTTAGAAGTAGGGAATTGTGTGTGCTGCTTCTTCAGTATGTGGTCCTTTTACTCTCACAAAAACAGGAAGACACTTTTTAACAATACTTTTGTGCCTATTTTCACAATTATCATGAGTTAAAATATTCACCTGAATTAGTTTAGTTCAACAGAACACTTCAAATAGCACAGGACAGTAGGGCCAGTAAAAAATGATGTCTTTGACATTTCATTAGCTTTTTGTGAAATAATCTTGGTAGAAGGCTATTTCAGTGGTTTTGAAGGTATCAAAAGTCATGCCTCTATAGCTCAATGGAATTAGGAAAAAAAAAAAAAAGCAGCATTGTGAATTTATTCGTATACTTTTCTTCCTACAGCTCTGTTTCCCTGTGCTTCATCTCTCTCTCTGCAGGCCTGAGGGAGCAGATCCTTCCATGTTTCAAGCTGGCACAAGCTGTGCCAATTACTTCCACTGGGGACTGCCACTGGCTGCATAGTGGCTTGTACCGAAGTTGTTGTAATTACTATCATTATGTTATTTCGTGACATACAAAGGAAAAAAGATGAGTGTGTGTTTGAGGGGCTTTGTTTAAGTGCAGCAGGCCACTTATTCACGCAAACCACTGAGAGCAACTAGGAGGTGAGCACAGTGAGATATGAACTTCTTGGAAAACCAGCTCTCATATTTAGCTTCGTAAGGAGACAAAGCGATTTCTTAATCAAACCTACTAAACTCCAGGTCTGCCAGTTCCTTCAGAAAGAGAAAGCATTTTTCGATGTATTAACACTGCAGTAGCTATTATGCCCTTGCTTTTATGCAGCTTACAGAGATCTTTACCACAGCTCCAGTCTGCAGGAGCTACTTGTGTAACGCCAATGCTGAGAAAAACTATCACGTGGTTTACCTCCGTCTGAAAAAGAATTCTGAAGATTTACTTCAAGTAGCTTGTGAAGCTGTTCACAATCCTTTGATCCTGGAGCGGGAAGGGGAACTCTTCTTTAGACTCAAAACTCAAAATTTAGACTCAGTGGTCTGAAACTTGTTCCGTCTGGAAGCTAATGGTTTGAATGGCTTAGTAGCTTAGTAGACACAGACACGGTAAACGCAGGACTCCAATACCTTTGTGTACCAAGCCAAGTGGTAGGTCAGTACCCTGCAGACAATTGCTGTATTACCTCCAGTCTGAATGTTGTATTGCAACCAGTCAACACAAGACAACACACCTTCTAAAGATTATT
>NW_008584542.1:0-4686 GCF_000691845.1 Merops nubicus | reverse complement strand
GGATCGGGTGTCGGTAACGACACCTGAAAGTTTATGTAACTATGTGAAGATCTTTCAGAGTTTTAAATCTTCTATTAAGTAGCCTCAGCACCCACATACAAGTGCAGGCATTATATCTGAGGCTAGACTGTATTTGTACCAGATCACCCTCTCTACTTGTTTTTGATTTCTTCTACATTATATACTTTGAACCTGTATGATAAAATATTATTGTCTTACAAAAACATTCTTTGAGATTTGTATTTTCAGATTTTTGAAGGGTTTAGAATTTACTAAAAAACAACAGGGTAGAAGGCACAAGTATTTTTCCTGATTTACAGCAAGTGTGACTGAAAACAGTTATCTCCATATACAGCATGGAACACCAATCCACTCCTTTCCTTTCAAATGTAATTTATTAATTACAACTAAATATTAGGAATCACTGACATATCTTTGAGTCCACAATGTCTTTCTCTGTTTAGAACCCAAGTGGCAAGTGACTTAGGTAAGACTTACTATGTTTCTTCAGAAGTCTCTGGATTCTGGAGGAGATGAATTTTGATATAGCACCCTGACCATATAAGTCCTCTGATGAAATATATGAAATAGATATCAGTAACCTTTTTTTAAAAAAACTCATTAATAGTTGTACCTTCTGCCACAGTGAAAATACTAAGACAGACAGAAACAAAGTCTGTTTAAAATGGTATGTATTTATGAGACTGTTCACTGGCACTTTCTTCCTCCTTTGCAATTTCAATATATATGGCTGTGTTGCTTCCACAGCTCCTCCCCCTCATGCTAAAGAAATGAGCATAAGTACTGCTTACAAATGAAAACATTCTGTAGCCCAGCATTATGATAACTATCAGCTAAATAGAGCAGCAAAAAGCAAACTGTGTCCTCCACGTGCTTATTTGCCGTTGGAGAATGGATCGCTTTGGGCTTGCAGTTGAGTTTTGATAGCATCAAGAGGAGTGACTAAAATGAAACAGAAGTAATTTGGAAACACCCTGCATGCTCTGAAAATGAAAGTTTACAGATGCCTTGTCATGAACTCCTATGGCTTTTTTTCTTCACAGAGTGGAAGAAAAGAGACCTGTTTTACAATGTTATCAGACAGTGGAAAAAAGAACTACAAATCCTGTATGGTTTGCAAGAGACCAAATGCATCTTTTCTAAGTCACTATCCATTGCACAGACAAATATTAGAGATACACGAAGCTCATCCAAAAAACATTGCGTCATCTTGTCTGAAAGTGCTCAGGCTTGTGCTATTACGCTCTGCTGCTAACCTTCTATAAGTGGCATACCACAAGGCATATGAGACCTGATTTTGGCCTCAAGCATGTAAAATATTATAGCATTTTTATTCTTTTTCAGTAAACTGACCATAATTGTGATGTTCACAAGAAAAACTAAGCTCGTGATGTACTTTCCTTCTTTGCTGTGTATAGAGAAGATCTAAAACTTTAGAGTTGTTGAGAAGTGAGTGAAGGTTTAGTGAACATTTCATTACTTCTTCTCCAGCCCTTAAAATTATTACAGCCCTAGGCATGCAGAACACAAGAGTGGCTGGTCAGCTGGAGCAGCCTCTGCCGATTATACTGCCCGAGGGCTGGGTTCAGCTGAGCACGCACAAGCAGCCGGTGCCACCGGAGCCTCTAAGGTCTCCAAAGTGCCTGCGCAGCTGACAGAACTGACAGGGGGCCGACAGCCTTACCAAGCAGCAGCTGGAGGCGAAGCCAGGTGCTCTGGTGCGCCTGACGGAGCACCTTCCTACACACCGGCACCGGACTCACACCTCAGCTCCCTACTGATGCCTCTCAGCTGACTAATGGGAGGTTGAATACTCGGCTCACATTTCCATAACTGAATGGAGGATCTAAATGTGACTCCTGAAGCTCAATTCCATGTTTAAAATTTGACATCTAGTAGCATTTTAGCCAGTCACACATAATCTGCCTTGTCTCCATCCGCCACTTCAGGAAGGAGCCCATTTCCCACACCCCTCGAGGTCTCCAGTACCAACACCTTACACCGTACTAGGATCTTACGCACACACGGCTGGAATCCATTTGGGGAATTCCACGGGTGTGATGTAGCTTTGCTTACTATTTTATCTAAGGTCACAGGATGCACGGTATAAAGACAGATTAATAAGACTATAAATCTGACAGGTTCTTAGAAAGACCCTATTTTGTAAAAAATTGGAAATTTAGGGGGGGGGAAGCATACTTGGAAAATTGCAGGTTTCCCTGCAGCATAATCCATGCTACAAGTCAGAAACAAAGGCTAGTTTAAGGAACTGAAATTCACAGTATAAACTGATGAGCTTGGAGAGCTCCCATGGATACAAAGTGCCAAATCTAACCAACCAATGCCTCCTTGGGTACTCATGGGGAAGGAGGTCCTGAGTGAGATGATTCAATCTGAAGCAGATGAATTCCACAGACTATCCAGAATTTTAAAAGCCTAAAAAAATCCTATCCTTAAAGCAATGTTTAGGGACAACCCCTGCAATGAAAGGCTTTGACAATGCAAGGCATCACAGAAGAATAAATTGATGTTACTACAGCAGTGGTAGCATGAAGGGGACATCTCACAGGGGCCAGCTTTGCAGGATACCTGTCTTGTACTGCAGACTTACTTAAAATCTCTTTTTAAGCAGCAGGAAGTATGGACATTTTTATTATTAATTCTGTTTCTTGCAGAAAGAAAGCAATGAAATACTATACCAAGAGAAAAAAAAGACATAGAAATTAAAAGTTAATTCAAATTAATCTTATTTTCAGAAATGGTTAAAGATTATCAAGGACAGGAAAGATTTCAATTAACTGCATTTGTTAAAATACAAAAAAAAATGAGAAAACTATTCAAAACCATCCTTGTTGTACATATTAGTGGATATTTATAAATCACATATACACAGATATCATGCTGAATCAAACTGAAAAGTAACCACTTTGCAAAGATTCTCTCTGTGGCAAGCTTGATAGTTTGCCTTACCAAATAATGATGTAATTACAGTTCTGCAGCATGAGGCTATTGCTTGCTTTTTATTTTATTTACTGCTATTGCTTAAAGTAGTCATTTTATCTAAGATATCACACATTTCAGCCATTTCAGCCATGGCTTTATTCCTGGAGAAGAAAAACCTGTTAGGGAACAGAAAAAAATATTGCAAGACTATGTTCAAAACTTGCAGAAAAATAAAAGGAAAAAATATTTAAATTTTCATTAATACATTGTATATAAGCACCATTAATAAAAATATTAGTTTTCTAATTGTATACAAAGACCTCTGTAATTATTTGAATTTAGATTATTTGCACTGTTTTATAAAGTTTCCTGTATGACAATAAATCTTTCAAATCCTTCTTACAATATTTATATTTCTTGCAAACCACATTAAATATTCAATATGTATTACTTCTTGCTGCAACAAAGGGTTTAGAAGCATGGAAATAATCTGTACTGAGATAAATTCCCAGCCTGCTCTAGAACAGCAGAATACTTAATCTAGTCTTCTCTTGCTTCTGTCACTCCTGTGAGAAAATCCAGAGAGGTTTCTTGGCTGAACCAACAGTCACAGCCCACTGCTAGTGATGACTGTATGCTCTGGCAGGCTCTTCATGTAACAAGCAGTGACAAACTAGTTTAATGCTACTGTTATATATTAATTTGCTGTTGGTCTCTTCTCCCAAGTAACAAGCGAAAGGATGAGAGGAAACGGGCTTAACTTGTGCCAGGGAAGGTTTCAGTTGGATATTAGGAAGAATTTCTTTACTCAAAGAGTGGTTAGGCCCTGGAACAGACTGCCTACAGAGGTGGTGAAGTCAGCATCCCTAGAGGTGTTCAAAAAACGTATAGATGTGGCAACTCAGGACACAGTTTAGTGGTCATGGTAGTGCTGGGTTGATGGTTGGACTTGATCTTAGAGGTTCAACCTTAATGATTCTATGATTCTAATTCCTTGAACAAATCCTGCTGTATGGCTTGATTCTAATTCCTTGAACAAATCCTGCTGTATGGCTGCACAGACAGTTACAATGCTTTAGGAATGTACTCACAGTATCTAAAAATGAGGACCTTCTGTATTCCCAGTATATGCAATGAGCCAGGGCAGGAGAAAATAATAAAAATAAAAACATTTTAGAACATAAAATCCCCAAATAAAGTGGTATATTTCATAACACATTTGCATAAACGCAGCCATAGCTTTTATTTTTTTACCTTGTTCTTTGCCAGTTACTTGCTCTACAGGAATACAGTGGTTTTGTATTTTCACTAAGATTCAAATATAAGGTAAGAAAGACTCAGCTGCATAAAACAAGATTGACCTCTCCAATGATAACAACTACTAATTGGGGAGGGTCTTAATATAGTGCTTTCCAGAATAGCATTTACAATCCGTTCATAAGCAGCGACCGCCCGGTGATCGCCGGTGGCAATAAAACAACGGAGCCTCCCCTGTCATAGCCCGCAAGCCCCACAGGCACAGAGGGCAGGGCACGGGGCCCAGCCAGGCCGGCGGGCTGAGCTTCCCCCTGAAACGGGATCCCCGGCACGGCACGGGACGCGAGGGGAGGGGAGAAGGGGGAAGCCCCGGGGCGGGACGCTGGGCCCAGATCCGGGCAGCGACGCTTCGCCGGGCTTTCTGCAGAGCAGGGCCCGCCCTACTCCACTCCCTGAGGCGAGGCA
>NW_008584541.1:0-15876 GCF_000691845.1 Merops nubicus | reverse complement strand
CTCTCCCATTTGCCACGATTTAGCAAAGATGTTGGAGAGTGGTAGAGTGACAACGTCAGCCAGTTCTCTCAATACTCTTGGGTGCATCTCATCAGGGCCCATGGATTTATGTATATTGTTTCCTTAACTGATCACTAACCCCATCTCCATTGACCAGCAGAGAGTCTTCCCCCTTCCAGGCTTTTTTTCCTGCAGTCAAGGTCTGAAGTTCTTGAGGGCTGGTCTGAGGGTTAAAGACCAAAGCAAAGGTGGCATTCAGCAGCTCTGCCTTCTCTGCATCCTCAGTGATCAGGGCTGTGCCTCACTCAGCAGCGGGCCCACACTTCCCCTGTTGCTCCTTTTACTGCTGATATATTTGAAAAAGTCCTTTTTGTTCTCCTTTACTTCCTTTGCTAGTTTTAGTTCTGAGAGGGCTTTGGCATTCCTTACTGCCTTCCTATATGTCCTGACTATCTTCCTATATTTCTCCCAAGTGACAAGTCCCTTCTTACATGAGCTATACACTTCTTTCTTCCATGAGATCTCCTTCAGAAGCTCCCTGCTCATCCATGCAGGTCTCTTAGCCCATCTACCCAATTTTTTACGCATGGGAACACGCCTATCTTGGGCTTGGAGGAAGTGGTATTTAAAAACTGACCACCTTCCTTGGGCCCCTTTACCCTCCAGAGTCTCAGCCCATGGGATTCCCACAAGTAGATCTTTGAAAAGTGAAAAGTTAGCCCTGCAGAAGTCTAAGGTTGTAATCTTACTTATTGCCCTGCTTCTACCTTGTAAAATACCGAACTCCACCATGTAATGGTCCCTGTCTCCAAGGCTATTCCCAACCTTAATGTCCCCAACCAGTCCTTCTTTATTCGTTAATACAAGGTCCAGCAGTGCACCTCTTCTCCTTGGTTCCTCCACTACCTGCATTAAGAAGTTATCATCAATGCTCTGCAAGAGCCTTTTTGACTGAACTTGCCAAAGTGTAACAAAGGAGATTATTCCTTCCACGTGTCTTGCCTTGATGTCTTGTATTCTTTTAAATGTGCATAGTGAATCAGACTGGCAGCTTCATAGAAAGGAATTATATTTTTGGGGGTTGCATCTTTGAATGTCAGCCTAGAGAGAGATTTTCTTCCTCTTGTTGCAGTAGAAGAGCTATATGATATTAAGTGAGGGATTTCAAGTAATTCTTGTCACAACTGGCAAGGAATTTCCCACCGTTGTTTCCTGCATTCCATTTACAGTGTGTAAGACATGAGCTCTTTCAACTGTAACTGAATTCCGTGGAGCTGTGTTATGGACTAAGTGATGGTGTGCAGTACCAGGCACACCAGTAAAAAAAAAACAGCTGGTGCACAGTTGTGAGGTCTAAAGACAGACAACTTTTGATCTTAATAAATTTATGCCCCTATTGCCCAACTGCAGAATGGAGGGAAGGCTTCTGCCTCACTTGCAGGCTGTTGAACATTATCTCTTATTCAGGCACTGTCATGGGGAGTGCCATAGAAAAGCCAAGGGGAAATTAAAAATTCTGTTTCAGGAACAGAGTTTGAGTTCTAAGTCAGAGAACACATGCTGTAAAGCTATAACACAGTAAAGAACAACTGCTCAGCCATTCCTCACATTGACCAAAACATGGATTCTGCAGAAATATTGAAGGCCACTGTCATTGAGACCTGTAGCAGAAAAGTTAAGAAACAGGAAGCTGAATGAAGTTACATATAACCATATTTTTGCCACCTAACTATATTTCGTACCATTTTGGTAGTTTTCCTTGCAATTGTTATCCTTAGAATTTTTTATAGATGATGGAGGAAGCCATGCTGTATTGTTTCAAGACCTCCAGGGCTTCTTGTAAGCCATAACTGAGAACACAAATTTTTCCATTTTTAGACACACAAATTGGATGCAGTGATAGAATTAGAAAAATGAAACATTATGGGTTGCCAGAGCATAGTCCTAGGTATATCAGCTAACATTAGGAAAGCTTTCAATGGAAAAGTTCATTTTGGTATACAGGGGATGTTTTGCAGACATATTGTGAATAGTGGATGAAAACCTAAGATTATTTGCTTTTTACTTTTTTTTTCTCTTACCTGCATAACCACAAATCCACCACTAAATTTGCATGATGAGAAAAAAGAACTTTTTGAGCTGCATGTGTAGCACAGTTCAAGACCTTTTACAACCAAGAACTTTTCTGTATGGCTTTGCATATCTCTGAGCACCCTACAATTTCAGAGAAAAAAATCACATCATACTCCACAGTCAGGAGCATTTAGGACTTAATTGGTTTTCTCCCATGGTAAGAAATTTCAGACAGGCAAATTTCAGCCAGAAACAACTGGAATTTGTTTCTAATGGAATGCAGTTGTTTTCATATCTGTTTGCTCTGCTCTAGGATCTTCCAGCAATGACAGCTTATCAGCAGTATCCACCAACCCAGGCTAATTAAACACTGTATGGAACATTTTAGCTGTGTTCAGGCTGTAGCACCCTTACTCTTGGAGAGCAACGTTTTACTCTGCAGGTGGTTGCTACTGCATTTGGTCAGCACCCTCAGAGTCTGTAAGGTATTCCTGCTTTGGGTCAACAGAGGTCCAGATGGCTCTATCCTGATAAAGGCCAGAATGCTCACAAATTCTTCCCTTTTTTTGCATTGCATATTTTGTTAACCTCAAGCATTATTTAAACAATAACAAAAAAAGAGGTGAGTAGTGCTTCTCTGAAGCAAATAGTGCATTTTAACTGTTCTAAACTTGGCAAACGTTTTATTCATGGCATATTACCACAGGAAGAGAGAAAGGGCCGGATATATAATAACAGACTAATTCAGTAGTATCTTTTGGCATGGATTTGTGTTTAATGGAGATTCAGTACTTTGGAAAGGTATTTTTGGAGGTCAGGAATTAGACAAAAAAAAAAAAATAGATTCAAAGTTGTATTTCATGAATGGTTTAAATTTCTTTAATTGGCAGTAGAAGATCTCCATCGGTAGAGAATTGCAGACTGGCATAATGTTGACTTTGGCCAAATGGTAAATGGGGAAAGAATATCAGCATTTAGGAAATAGTAACTTTTGCAACCTTTTATATGGGAATTAGGTACCAAACCCAAGGTTTTGATATCTACTCTGTTGCTTAGTGGCTTATCTTTCTAAGTAATGAAACCCACAGCTAACCCAGTGGGGCACTTCTGTCTCATGACACATGTTCAGTGTTGCTGCTTTGTTCCTTGCTATTTGGGGGGTTGATCTCTTTTCCTTCTTCTCCTTTCCCCTCTACCCACCATGAGCAAAGAACTGCTTTGCTGAACTTAGAGGCATGCTGAACTTTTGAGCTACTATCAGCTGTTGGTTATCTGATTTCCTAGGAGGGGAGTTAGTTAAAATACTCCTTTTGTTCATTTTGGTGCCTTAGCCTAGATAAAGCAATCATTAGTAGTAGTGTGAATCTCTTTGGAACTTGCCTGTGAATGTATTGGGGAATACATATTAAATACATTACAACCACATGCATAATATAAATTTAATCTCCAAGTCACTAACTCCCAGGTCTACCTTCTGCATGCCTTAGGGTGGGAAGTCTTGTAAGCTAATTAGTGATAGCACATAAGCCTCAGCCCTGAAGGACATTGTTCATTTTATTACTTGTGCTGTACTGAATAAGGGAGGATGCTGCTGGATGATAAAGTGCATGGAAGCAGAAGAAAAAATCTGCAACAAAAAGAAGTTCCAGTAATGCTCAGACATCCTACTCCAAGGCCATTCTGCAGTCACGTGTTACATGCCCCTGGTCAACCTATAGCTGAATGGATTTGAAAAACAACGACAAGATAAACTTTAATATCTAGACAGACAGATAAATAGGTATGTGAGAACTCTAATTGCCTCCATGGGGCTCAATGGAATTCTCAAAGGCTTGTGCTATGGTTATCCCCTGGCTCTGAGCCTGTGCTACAGTACATTGGAAAATTATATCTGTTGTGTGTCACTAATCTAGGCAGTAAAATACCAGTTGAATCTTTTCCTGTAAAGACATTCCTTAAAACACTTGTTTAGTTACACAGGTATTCATAATTTGTATTCTTTTCTTAAAACATATAATCAAGGATTTTAAAAGTAACTTTTGTTTTCTCATATAGATAGGCTTTTCAATTCTATCATGCTTATTTTTACACTGGGATGCTGTTTTGATATTTTCTTTCCTTACATCTTTCTGGTATGGCTTTTGGTTACCCTTCATTTTGTAAGATTTGTTTTCCCAGCTGCTCTTAAAGAATACCCATTGTTTCAGATATGAGTGCAAAAGGATTAAGGACAAGGGCACTTATTACTGAATTCTCCTCTGTAGCACCACAAAATTCTTTGGTGTGATTGCTGCACTGTCTTTAGAAAGGTTATTCACAATGTTTGCCTGCCTTTGCAAACTGAGGGATAAGAATGGCTACTGCATTTTAACAGTAGCCCTTGGCTACAGTTGCTTTTTTTCTTACACCCACTACAAGATTTCTCATTTTGATGAGATCCAAAACCACTTTGGAAAAAGTGACAGAGCAGCAGCCTAGGTGAGAATTTCCTTGTTTAGGTATGAAAAATGAGTAGTGCAGAAAAAGTCAGAACTGGCCACCTCCTGTGTGCTCTCACATTTTATCCAAAAGAACCAACATTAACAGTGGAGAGGGAAACTCAGTTCTCAGTGACTCCTGGGCAAAGAAGCTCCAAAACTATGTTCAGTGCAAAGAATTGCCTGAAATCATCTCCTTGTTTGATCATCAATTTGTTAATGGCAATAATTTTAAGCTATGAGCACTGTGGGCAAGAAATGGACTGAAATAGAATAAAGATTTGGTTGCATTGTCATTTGCCTCAGATATTTGGCTTTTATTCTGTATATCTTTTTGTTTGGTTAATCTCTGTATCTAATGGTATTGTTGCCCCTCCCTCTCCTCCCCAAGATCCATGTGGTTGCCTTGTATATCTTTGCATACTGCTGGGGCTCTAGCATCACTGGGAGCTGGCTGCTGGAAGGTATTTCTTAGGATACAATAGAGTAATAAAATATCATTTGTGAATGGAAGAGGGGAAAAATGGGACCCACAGTACAAATAGATGTTCTAAAATGCAGGAATTGGAAGTCAATTATTCAAAAGCAGTAGTATTTTTTATGGCATTGTGACCTCTTCTCTTGCTGGGGCTTCTTAGAGAAGCCTAGAAATAACAAAAGATGTGGGATACAAAATAAAAAAGGCCAGACAAAATGTTCACTAGTGAGATGAAAAACCAGTCTAGGAGATTAATTTGCTCTTTGAAACCCTCTTCTACTTACAGAAATAACCAATAGCACAGGCTCAGTGGCCCTTACCCTTATTGAAACTGAACGAGTTAGAGCACATCAGGGAACCATAGTTAACTTTCCAAGCACACCCATGTCAATACAAATTAACCCCTAATTACTACAAAACACTGACTTTCTATATCAAAAGGTGTGTGGGAGCTCACTTTACTCATGCCTCTTGTGTGTGTAATGATGCCTCAATTACTTACTTGTGTACGTGTATCTGAGATGCATGGACACTCATTAATAAGACTATGCACTTTACTTGTGTTTATATATAAACAGCATACATTTATTCCAGCACTTGTCAGTGATTCATTCTTTAGCAGCCCATTATATCTGCTTCTGTGTTATTCTTCAATTAGTATTCCAACAGGGGTCTGTGTGGTGGTGTTCTGTCTTGGTTATAGATGTAAAGCCAAGAGCGTGGATATGTGAAACGCACTGGGACTCTTCTGGTGCTACCAGAAATGCTGCTTTTGATATTTTACATGATACAGCTCCAAACTCCAGTGTTGTGGGCATTTTCAAATGAGATGATTTCACTCACTTTTGAGGCAGGATCTTTGGGTTGCCCTTGAGGCAATCAGTACAGGCAGTCACAGAGCATGTCCACACTCCATTCCCCCAGTGTAACAGCTAGTTACAAGTATAAAGATGGATGTATGCTTGATGGCAAAAAGAAGTGGTGGTGGGAGTGTTCTGGTTCACTTTCCCAAACTTCCAACCCTGCTTTCAGCACAACCCTGTGATTAAGCACAGCCACATTTGTCCAATCCTCAACCCCCTGAAGCTGATTTACATGTGCTGGGTTTTACAGTGTTTTCCCAGGCCTTGTATTGCACCATGTTGCTGCATGTAGTTGAAGATCCATGTGTTTAAAGGCTCCAGATGAAAAGAGATTTTTGAAAGAGGATTTCTTAATGCAAAGTTATATAAGAAGCTGAGCAGCCCAGCTGAAGATGGTGAGAGTTTGTTGAGTATAACCCAATGTACTGTCCTGGGTCAGGAGCTAAGGAAGCTAGCTTGACTTTGACTTGAGATTACTGAAGGGACAATTTCAGTACTATGGAGCACTGCTTATATTTTTTTCTGAGAACTAAAGACATACTTTGACTCTCCTACTGCATTTTGGAAAAGGTTGGCATTGTTATTGAGAAAGGTACATCATAATCTAATCTTCTTCAGCAATAGAAGCAACAGGCATGGTAGGATGTGGAAGAAGATCAATGTGCTGTGCTTAGGACAAACCCCTGTTAAAATTAGTGGGGTTTTATGGGTCTAAAATTTGCTTGGGCTTGGTTGCAATACCTGACACAAAGCCTGGATTGCTGAACAGCAACTACTTTTGAAATGGAAAAAACACCTTATTAAATGGAAACTAATGGACTCATGTACAGATTTTATCATTTTCCTTTACTTCCATAAGACCTATGAAAGTCTTCTAGTCCTGTTTACAGTATATGTGAGAGCAAAATAATTCTATATGCAAAATACCAACTGTAAAATATTCCTCGAATATATGCTCCTTGACTATGTGAGAGAAATTAGGGGTTTTTACATTCTTATGGTATGTTTGGATTCAGTAATAAAATTAAGGTTGAGCTAAGGCCCTAGTAGGTGGGTTGAAAAGTGTCTCCCTCCACCCTGCCTTGCCCCTGGTCAAATCCCTAACAAATTCTTCTTTTCCACCACATTATCTTTTATACTTCAGAGTCCATAAAATGCAGTTTCAGATTATGTTTGTATTTGCTTTCTCGCTGCTTAAGGTCAGGAGATAAAAAAAAAAAAAGTCTCTATTTGGTGGTCCCTTAACATTTTTAATAGTTTTTTAATTAAAAATATATTCACACTATTCATTTCAAATGAATGATTGTACAGTGACAGACAGCTAGGGGTTTCTGCACTTGCTTGTACTCCATTAAGACCTTATGACTTGTAATTAGAAATGAACTAATGCCAAAGCTGATCTTCTCCAAAGTGTGACTGTGTTCAGAAAGGAATACTGTGTTTTAATTAAAACTAGAGTGGCCAGTAGCAAAGTTCAGGTCTTCTGCAAAGTGTAGCAGCATACAACTCAGCAAAACACCTAAAATAGACTTGTTTCCCCAGCCTGACCACAGCAATTTATGTGACCTTAAGCAGGTTTTGAATTTAGTGGGTCCTAAAATTATACTCAGAGTTTAAAAATTTTAATATGATTGTTGACTTTTGACATCAGATTTGCAGCTTTAGTTGTGCTCATTTGTATTTAGCATAATTATAACTGAAGTAGTGTTGAAACTCTTTTCCAAGGATTTAATAATGTTCAGTCTCTTCACCAGGATTTAATAAAATCTCTGGAATTCTTCATCCTCCCTTTTAAAATGTGAATCACCTGATATTTTTCCAGCAGTGAATTTCATTGACTCTGGGCGGTAAATAGGGCATGAATTGTCTATTGTAAGACAGTGAACTAGAACTTTTATGATTTTGAGTACCTATGCATAGTGGAAGTGGAAGATACCCAAATCATTCCTATATCAAGGATTACAATGAGAGTAGAAGCTGGTAATGCTGATAGACTTCTGACAGTCTCTTGGGTACATGCTTATTCCTGTTTCTCTTCAGATGAATGTCATTATAATAAACCCTTTTGTTTACAATCTCTCTTCCAATCCAGGAAGTATTTGAATGTATTCAGTCTACAGTAGAGAGGAACATACTCATCTGTCACTGAAGTGTAGTCACCTCTGAGGTGAAACTTGGCAGCAGTTCTTATGTTAAAGTACTACTGATAGTATGATCACTTTTTTTTTTTTATTTTTAAACAAAAGGAAGCCTCACCATAAATCAAGAGCTACCTTTTCCTTTTCTTATTCTTCCTATGAATCCTTGTACTGGAACCAGATTAGTTCCCTGTTCTTTGTTAGTGCTTATTTTTGAAAGGAGACTTTGAGTTTATGGTGAACATGTTTTGAACTTCAACAAAGGATCTCAGTCTGCTACTAAATTTGTGCTACTGGGAGACAGAAATGGGGAGCAAAGATACCACCCAGTGCAGAGCTTAAGATGTTCTTTATGGCTGGAGGTGATGTGACAGCCTTTGGCAATAATTTTAAAATATTTGTCTGGAGTCAAAAGCCACCACTGTACAGATTTCTCACTATGCTGTGAGATTTAGGCCACTGAGGCTATTATTTTATTAAGGTGTCTTAGAGAGAAACACTCCTTTGTAAACAGCCCTTGTCTGTGGAAAAGACCTTTCTATACTACCTTCTTTTTTTTTTTTTTTTGCATTGATGACAAAACAGGCATTAAATCTGTGCTGAGATAATGCCAGGTGATAAATTCTTTTACTCCTGACCTCATAAATCAATTGGCAGAACTGTACACTGCTTGGTCTAACAGTATGCCATTCTTAATTTGTTACTACAGCAGTACAAACTAATTTTAGCACCTTAAAGCTTGCTCTCTGCTGCAGTTTGCAAAGCAACTCTAGATTAAAAACAAAACAGTAAGTGGCTAGATTTATTCACCACCTACTAAGAACTGACAAAAAGAAAATCAAAACTGATGCTAGTATTAGTGTTGTCACATCTAAATAGTAGTGAAAAACCCAGCTGCAGTTTTAATATGATTTTTATCCATTCATAAATGCCATTAATATCTAGTTTGGTTTCCAAAAGGTCCTTGCTGGTATTTAGGGAAGAAAGGCAGAGAAATCTCAAGTTTTAGTAGACTTCAGTCTTGCCTAGGACAAAGAAATCTGATTTTCAACTGGCATAATAATAGATGAGGTTTCCAGAGGTCTATATGATCCCATCCTTTTGAGAATTTCAAGGAAGAAATCCTCAGTGATCTGTTTGCAGAGTTCTTCTCTCATTTTTTCCATTAGTATTTGGAAAGGCTCAATGATACCATCCAAGAGAGAGGAGGAATATTTCTTTTTCTGTATATGAGGAGCTCAAAAGATGCCTCTGCTGATCTTGCCCCCTTACCTCTACCTCCTAAAAACGGCTTATAATGGTTTTGCATTTTCACAGCAGCTCTATCCCCTCAGGTCCTGGACCTGTTGTGGTGGTTGTTGTATGGGTAGTTGGATTAGACGTAAGGATGGATCATGGGGATATCCTGAAGTCCAGTGTGTTAGGACAGCCAAAGAAGCAATGACTAACAGGAAAGTCAGGCACACATTACAAGAAAGACCATACTTGAAATCAGATCAAAAGCCAAAAGTAAGGAAAACCAAAGATACTTTAACATTTCATTCCTGCCATATTTATTTCTTCCACCCTTAAGAAAAGATTCGATGTAATTTTTGTTCTTCAGATAAACTGCTTGTAAAAACACTATGGGAAACTGCATCATACTACAAGAAAATCAGAGTGGGAAGGAGGGAGAAATAAGAATGGGCAATAGAGGAATGATAAGCTTTGATAAGCAATGGAGTCAACAATATGAAGCTACAAAAATGTGCAGTTCAGCAGTCTGCAGGTCCTTAAGAATGAGATGTCCTTGTGGAGAACCTGGAAAGATTATCTGGATAAATAGATAAGTAATTCCCTTCAGATGAGCAGGATAGGCACAGAGAGAGTTATGGCCTTGAATTAAGCTGAAGAGAGTAAATTCTGAGGAGTGCAATTTGAGAAAAAATCCCAAATGTCCCATCATTATGAGACAAGAATACTCAATAAGTTCCCTGTGTCCCCAGTGTTTCCTTATGTGCACAAACTTGTGTGAGCAGTTATACAGGTGTTGCCATCTTTGAAACTGATATTGGCATTCACATGTACTTACAGGTTGTGAGTATCTTCCTATGATTTAATACTAAAGTGAATTAGCCATGAAGCACAACCTGATATGTTAAAAAAACACTGGAGTGATATCCCACTTCTGTCTTTGTGGGTATCTTTCTGCTTACAAAAAGATTAGGTTTATGATATCACCTGTGTGTGCACAGCTTATTGTGACTTTGGTTGTATGAAAGTGAAAAAATAGTGCCTTTGTTAAGGCTCTGAGTGTTTAACATTCATAGGTGCTATGGGATGAGGTCTAGATGTGGAATGGTTGAGTTAAACAGAGCCTGTGGCTCCTCACTGAAGCTGCAGGTGTAACTCAAGGGCTTTTAGCAAAGACACCAGAGTCTACCCGTTAGTGACTACAGGGTGAATCCATGCAGCCCTCTAGGATTCTTGAGTCCTGCCAGTGTCTGCACTTCATTGTATATCTCTCTATAGAATATCTCTATCTTTTTTATTGAATATTATTCTTATTGTACATTTATGTCTATACTGTGTATAGATATTAAAATATTGATGTGGTATCTATATATAATCTCTGTGTAGATTATTTATATATAAGGATATATATATTATTTATATGTAAACAACCTACCTCTTTTGTAAACTACCTATCTTTTTATATATATATATAGAGAGAGAGACATGCTAATATAGAGCCTGGATATGGTCCTGCTTTAGGAGACCCTGCCTGAGCAGGGAGATTGGACCAGATGACCTCCCAAGACTCTTCTGACTTCAGCCTGTGATGCTGTGACTAAGGGAAACCTTTATATTTCACTCAGTACTAGAGCAATGCCCTAAAGGAAAGAGCTGAATGTCAGCTAAAATGAAAAATCATAGTATTTTTGGATATGCTTTTTAGGAAGAAGTAATTTTTTTATTGCTTTGGCACACCTCACTATTCATTTTTCTCCTTTTGGACATCCCATTTCCCTCTCCCACCTGGCATATTTTTTCACATCAGCAATCGTCTTCTATTCCAAATTCTTACATGTGGACTGAAGAAGAGAAGCAGGAAAGTGAACAGTTTGATGTAGTATCAAGGTCAGTGGATCTCTTTTTTCTTCACACCCCTTTTTGTAGGCTTCACAAGAAGCGTTTTGCTGTGTTGTGGCTTACTTATGAGAATGGATAAACTGCTAAAACATTGGTCAGCAGCAATTCAGGGAAAGTAGAACTGAGACAAGGTCATCTTCATGCCAGTAACATAATTGCTTCATCATCTTCTTTCCCCATCTATCTTTGTTCCTCAGGGACAATGAAGAATGGACATCCAACAGCTTATGTATTCTTCTTCAGATTCAGCAAAAAATGTTCATCTCTAATCTCACTGCTTTGATATAAAAAGTTGTACCTGTATTTTATTACACCCCCCCCCCCCCTAAATATTTTTCACTGACTTAAATATAAAGTGTGTCTGGCTTTTACAATTGAGGTTTGAGTTTGAAAAACCACGGTCTGGCTCCACTAGGGGAGTTTATAAGGCTCCTGAGTTATAGACTTTAATGGGAATGTCTTTCTACGAAAGAAATTATAAACAAATGGAGATGAAATATAACAGTACTGTTATTATGTTAAGCACCTGTTTGGGTTTTTAAAAACTATTTCATAGGGGAAATATCTGGATGGTGAACAAATGACTGAGCTGGTGAGTGGAGAGATGACTGTGAAGCCTTGAAGTCAAAGAGATATTTCTATAATTATTGCCCAACCTAGAGTTGTGTCCAATACACTTACTTGTTCTTTACCCCAGTAGGTGCCTCATCAGTCATATTGGTGAAAAAGAGTGATCTGTCCTTAGCTTCTCTGTCAAGAGAGACAGGAGCACTGTGTAGTGCAAATGCTGATATTTTATTCCAATATGAACTTGTTTTCACAAAAAATACATAGGATCTGTTGGGATGTTTAGAGTATCAACACGTGTTCTGTTTTGTCAATTTTCTCTGTTATTTTTAGTCTTCAACCTGAACTGAAATTCTAAAAGGTGTTGACACAAGGGACCAAAAAGTGATAAGCAATTAAGGGTCATTAACATAGAGTGACTTTGTGATACCAGTTGTATCCTCATAGTTATTGTCAGAATTAAGGAAACACTTTTCTTTTCTACCCTGTACTTCAGTTAGATGGCAAACTGATTGATTTCTTTTGGAATTTTGCTCTTGGGAACTTTTCTGATATGACAAAGAGATTTGTGTGGGACAGTGGACAGGGAATTCAGGAAGGACAAGTTCTGCTCTAGGTCACTTGCTCTGTAGCTGGAGCAAGAAAGCAGAACTGATGAAAACAATGAACGTGCTGAAGGAATTGATGGGCATGTGGGACCCCTGAGAGCACCAGCATGCCTCATGTAGAAGGGAGGAAAATGCTCATCCACTGCATTTTGTGCTTTGCCTTACAAGTACTTCAGCTCTGAACAAATTGAGGGCATGCTTCCTAAAAATTATATCAGTAGTAATGTTTGTGTCCTGAGGCAGTAGATAGTCTAAAAGCATATGGATCTGCTGTATTAGTCCCTGTATGATTTTCTATACAGTTCCCAAATGAGTGATCACATCCTATACCAGGACAAAATCACCAGCTGATTTTTATGTAGGAATCTCTTTAATGGCAGCAATTTACCATCAATGACAAATAAGAACAAATTTGCAGATAATCTCCTCAAATAGGCTCTTGCAGATGACACAATTTCATATATGAGAGCCACTGTAATTGGTAAGAACACCAGCAAAATGTTCCATAAAGTACCTTAGAATACCAGCATACATTGTTAGGTCTATTGCACACTTTCACAATGCTCTTACAAAAGCATTTATCTATTCTAATCTTCTTATTCCCTTACACAAACGATTCTAACTGTTAGTAAATGAATACCTAGGGGTTTATCTCATTATCTCTTATAGCTGGCTTAAAAAAGCCCAAACAACAAGAAGAAAAAAACGCTAGTTTTGTTGAGTAGTCTTAGATATGTACAACATCCTTGTGTTACAACAACATTCTTAATTATCAACCTGTTTTTTCCAAAGATAAATCTCTAAAATAGGCCAGTGTGAACTGATTCCACCGCTCTTATTACAATGATAAAATCTGGATTCAGTTTTGGTCAAATGTGAATATGGAGTTATGTGAGAAAAACATGCTCTTTCTCCTCTCACATACCTCATTGGGTGATTAACCATTATCTAAAATGGAGTCAATTGTTTACATTACTGTGTACTTGTTAATAAGTTGTCTGCATCAGCTTGAACATCACTTTTTGTTGGAGGATATTTACTCATTGAAGCAAAATCTTTAGAATGATATTTTTAGAAGAATAACAATACCTCCAAATTAGAAAGACTTCTTCAGGTCTGAAAATCTTTTAGTACTTTTGTTTTGTTGTAATGTAATGCAAGTCAATATCCAGAGCTTTTCTGCTTTGTGGAAAAGCACACTTTTTGTTTTCCAGCCAAAGCTACTTACATATTTATGGTGGGAGAAGTAGAATTGCTCTTTATGTTATAGAACAGTAATTGGGAAGCTATTCAGTTTCTGGGTTCCTACAAACTCCTTGAGAAAAGGAAATGTAATCCTTTGGGACAAGTTGCTTTATTGTTTATACTTCAGCACTGGAGCAGCTGCATATGATTTAAAGGGAAGGTGCAAGATAGGGTCTGTGAGTCTCTATCTTTGCTGTCATCAACAGGGAAATGGTCTAGACCCCTGAGTTGTTTATGGTTCTGAATCTGTGAAGTCCAGCTAATATGCACCCTGACAATACGCTACTGTGCTAAGCGTATTGAGGCTGATTTGGGGATACAGTGATCAAGGGAATAAAGAATATCTGCAACAGTTAAGAATGAAGTCAAACAATAACACCTTGTTTTCAAGACTAGGGAACTTGTAAATGGTTATAGATACAGTGAAAGAGAGGCAGAAAATGCAATAAGAGAGAGACCAATATTGTACTTGGCCTTTTCATTTTAATCTAGGGTAACACTAGAAACAGTATGGCTAGTCAATGCAAGTTTGAAATCAAAGGGCAATGCATAAATAAGCACTGATTGAGCTGACAGTGAGTTCATTCTAAAATAGGAAGAGGGCTGAAAATAGTAAGCAGAATAAAATTAATGTGTTTCATTCGAGGTCCCAGATCCTGCCAAATCACAGAAACAATGAACCAGGAAGGAAATTTATGGCATGTTTCTTTAAAGCAAGAGTAGAAAAGTTTACTAATGGCAGAAATAGAATCTGCAGCTGTGAACATATTCTAAAGAGTGTTAGATAAGCACTTGAGGGGAAAAACACTACAGGGTACAAATGCTAGACTTAATTGGCTACATGCCTGCCTTCCATCCTGAAATGTCACTATACAACCAAAGTCAGCTTCTCCACTCATCTTCTCTCCAGGGGATAATAAACCCAGCTTTTGTACGTGTCAAAATTGTGTTCCCTACTATTACTGTTCAGAATAAATCTACACATGCAGTTTCATTTTTCTTTCCCTTTTGTTTTTGTTTGGAAGGCTGAAGTTAACCCTAAGCCCCTATGCAACTTTTGTTCTAGGAAAAAATGCCTTGGTGATAATGTTGCTCTTCTTTGGCTTTTTTGTAGACAAATCATATGTGTACAATAAGGATATGTTTTCAGGTAACATGAACATGCCTCTTGAACTCTTGTCATCTGCCTCCTCCTGTTAAAAAGCACAAGGCCAAGGGGATGCAACTATCTCAGGTCTACAGTAAACACATTATTTGCATCATATCGCTCACAGGACGACAATCTTTGAGGTACCACAAGAGACAAAACCAAAAATGGGTGTAGCATGATTCCCCAGCTCTCTGAGATGAAGCCATCAACCTACATCTAAGTAAGTAATCAATATTTTTATTTTAAAAATATTATTGGTAGCCATAAATTATATTAATGTGGAAATTAAGACCATGTCTTAATGTGCTGTTTTGAGTCACTGGAAGTGAGAGATGCATGTCCATCTTCTTTATGAGCAATGATAACTAATAACATAGAATAACATAGTTTACAATAGAGCACAAACTCACACACATAATGAAAAGTTTCCAGGGACAATCCTCTCAGGTATGTGTGAGAGCCCTTGAAGAGAAAATTTATTTCTCAGGAAGAGTATGGCTAGCTGCCTGAGAAGTTTGGATTGTTTTCCTATGGACTGGCCCTGCTTTTGTTAGCAGGGAATAGCTTTCTCAGGGTGACTGTACGTGCCGCAGTTGCTTAGAAGAGCACCTAAGCTCGTGATATGTTGTGATGGCTGTGAAATCATACTTCACATGGACAGAGTTCACTTTAAAGGAATAATTATTTTCAGTATACTACTTTCTTCTTACTTTCATGGTCTTGTTGGCTCTTTGGCTTTCCTGCAAGGAAGAAAAAAATGCAGGAGTTAAAGTGCAGGGAGAGATGGCAAGAGGAACAAAGCATATCAGTGAAACTTCCTGGTAATATCAGAGAGGAGTGGAGGGAGGGAAAGTGAGTATTTTTAAAACTGACCTTGAGGTCCAAGTTTTTTCTTGCTGCTTGGCAAGTGCAGCGGGTCATAGCCAGGCATCTATGCACAGCAGATTGTCCTTAGATCTGGTCTGGAACAGTGCTACAGTTCTGTGGATCTTTTGCAGGGTTCATCATATGAACTTAGTGTTTTTCTTATATGAATACTTCAAATATTTGTGTTCTTAGTTTATGGAGCACCTATCCTGGTTCGGCTAGGATAGGGCTGGTTATTCCCCCGGAGCTGGTGGGGAGCTACGGATGGGTAGCAGCCG
>NW_008584540.1:0-13146 GCF_000691845.1 Merops nubicus | reverse complement strand
TCCGTGCGCTGCCCTGTGCCGTTCCCCGCCGCTGCGGCGCGGCGCTGGCGCGTTCTCCGTGCTGGCCTCTGGGGGCCTCTGGGCGCCTCTGGGGACGAGGCAGCTCGGGTCCACTTTTTGTGCCGTTCGGTGCAGTGCTCTCGCCCACTCAAAAGGAAAGAACTGTGACCTGGACCCAGGCAGCAGTTTCCCCTGGGCGTTTCCTTGAAACGGTGTTCAGCCTGGGTAGAACTGACGCGAGGGCACCTGAAGAATATGGGACATTAAGCTGCATGGATGGTTGACAGAACTTGGTTTTCATAGGAAAGAGCAGGGGTTGGCCTTCGTTAAAGGTGGTTATTTTCTTCCTACAGACTAAGGAACAGCAGGTGAAATCTCACTGTGAAGTACATTCTTCCCGAAATCAAAGGCAGAGTCAGAGAAGCAGTGGTGAGTTATTTCTCCAGTTTGTTACTTTAGAAGAAAATAACGTGCAAAATCTAAGGACATGGCCCTAAATACAATGCTTGATAGATACTTCCAAATACTACTTGCAAGTACCTGGCTTCCCAGGTCTCGTAGATATTGTGATGTCTGCAACAGATTTTCTGTGCCTTTCAAATCAGCATTTGTAATATGTGAGAACTACCTCAGTCTTTACAAATACTGTCTTTCCTGTGGGTTTTGGTTTCTTGAAACTCCATTTCAGCACCAGTTTTCTTTATGGGGCTTTGCTTTTCTTCTCTCATTCTTTCTTTGTACCATTCTGCAGAAGGGCTTTTAGCACCTGTTTTTTTTTTTTTTTTCTTAGGAGTTTTTTTGTCAGATTGGTGCTTTCCATTTAACCTGAAAGGCCATTCTTCTCAGTATTTTTAGTGTATTCTGACTTAATACTTTTGTCAGCCTTACTGCTGTACTTCATTTCTGTGTTCTTCCTTAGTATTCTTTATTTCATCCTTTGTGTCTTCTGCATGCTGATATTTTTTCAGACCCAGGTTTAGGTTTCAATGTTATGTTTATGCAAAAATAAATTTGTAGAAGTTCTGTTCTTCTGTCAGTGTGTTAAAAATCCTGTGACTTGTTCCTACTCAGACATTTTTATCTTCTTTACTGTGGCTTTAAATTGGGCAAAGGACAGACAGCCTTGTTGATTTACATAAAAAAAAATTTACCAAGATTTTTCAAAAACAATAGTTATGCCTAACATTAATCATTGTAATGACTGTGGTCATTAGTACAGGTGTTAGTGATTTTAAGCAGTGCTGTGGGAAGCCAGGACAATGGTAGTTCTTTTGGTTTTACTGCTTAGTAGAAATACTGACATATGGCATGACTGATAGAGGTACTACAATGTTGGAGAAGAGTCTCATGGGAGAGTTTATAGGAGGCTGGAGAGAGTTGGTGTAACTACCAACTGTTCCTGAAACTGGCAGTATCCTTAAAAGCACTGCTAGTATGTTGTCACAATTTAGGGTCAGAGCTGCCCCCAGACCTGTACAGAATTAGTTGCTTGGACATAAGTGAGTTGTTATCCTGTCTTCTTTGAAGTCCAGAAAAAGTGTCAAGGCATTTAATGATGACATCCTTTTTCTGTTCCCTTGCAGATGTGTAGCAGTCCTTGATTTGTTTTTGTAACTGACATCACATGCAAATTTAAAATTTGGATTATAGGAAAAGTACCTGGATATGGTTTTGCCTGTATTAAGGATTAGTTACAAAGGATTAACTACTCAAAGAAAACATTAAGCCAGCATAGGAGGTTTAATTTGGCTGGCTGCCAAGTGCCCATCAGGCTGCTCTGTCAATCCCAGCTTCTTTACCTCCTTTGTAGCAGCACAGGGGGGATAGGGAATGGCAGCTGTGGTCAGTCCATTGTTTTGTCTCTGCTGCTTCTTTCTTTCCACTCTTCTCTTCCCCTGCTCCATAATGGGGTCCCACCAACGGGCTGTGGTTTTTCACGATTTCCTGTGTGGGGTCCCTACCACAGGAGAGAGTTCTCCATAAACTTCTCCATTGAGGGTCCTTCCCCCAGGCTGGAGTTCTTCACATACTACTCCAGTGTGGTTCCTTTTCACAAGGTACAGTCCTTCAGGAACAGACTGCTCCAGCATGAGCGCCCCGTGGGGTCACAAGTCCTGCCACCCAGCTTGCTCCAGCATGGGCTCTTCTTTCCAGGGGGCCATGGAGCTCCTTGCCAGGAGCCTGCTCCAGTGTGGACTGTCTTACACAGTGTAGTCTAGTGAAAAATTAACATGGGAGTGTTTAAGTAATATGAGTGGAAAATACATGTCTATATTTGTTGTCTTTATTTTTTCTAAAGATTTTTTTTCTCCTTTTAAATGTTCTCAGATTTTCATGGATCTCAATAGGGCTAGCACTGTTGTTTTGCAAGTCTTGACCCAAGCAACTAGTCAAGATACTACAGTGCTGAAGCCAGCTGAGGAACAACTGAAGCAGTGGGAGACACAGCCAGGTTTTTATTCAGTTTTGCTGGTAAGATACAGTGGAAAAGTATTATTAAGTAAACTGAGTAGTTTAAAATGTGGCTTTCTAGAGTACTGTTCAGTCATGACCTCTGACTGGGAGAAGCTGTGAGTCGTCATGGTCCTCCTGTTGGTATCTTCTATCTCTGCTGTGATAGGCATTGGCATCATTGTGTCTTAAAGCTGGCTCTTTTCCCAGGTATTCAGGAGAAGGAGGAATCCAGTTTCTAGCAATATGAGGGGGTGGGCTTTAGTGCTAAATCTGTTGTTGGCCTGGTGTGAAATGTAGGTAGTGGAAGGCCAAGAGGACCCTTGTCAAGGGAATTACCTGTAGTACCTCATGAGGCAGGGATGCTTGTATGTACCAAGGCAATGGCCATCTTGTCTTTATTGAGGAGGTAATGCTTGCTTTCACAGAAGTTCCCTCACACTTTTCTTTGCACTGAGTGTGATACCCAGTTGGGAATGCTTTCCTTCTTGTCAGTGGGGGAAGATTCTCAGCAGGATTAGCTGACTGTGCTGACAGGAAAGGTGAATACTTCTGAAAGGTATTACAACTATTGATGAAATAGATGGTGCAAGGTGAGGAAGGCATAGTCAAAGGAGGAGACCCATCTGTTTCAGAGAAGACACTCAGAAGCTAACAGTATTGTTATTCTCTGTTTCCTATGTAAATGTTTATATTAGTGTTAGAAACACAGATAGCTGCTTTTCCTGCAAACTTCAGTGTGTAGAATAAATGATTCAGAGCTGTGGAGTGACATGTTCTGTTCTCATTAGACCCTATGATTTGCTTGGAAAGTGGAAGGCAAGTTGGGGGATTTAGGGAAAGGGGTAAAAAATTCTGACTTTTGTCCTATCAAACTGCATTTTACTCACTGTGTTTACCATACTACTTCTCTGGTCATAAACAATTGTGTTAGAAATCAGCAGAAATTGCCACTGAATGGGCTTTTTTTGGATGTTTGCTGTTAGAGCTTACAGCTCAGCTTCTAGACAAACTGTGCACTCACAGGTGTGACTGAAGTTGGTGTGAGTTAGTTTTAAATATAAGGTCTAAAAACGTAGGGTTTTAAAGGATCAAATGCTGTTAATTCTATTAATGTTGTTAAGTAGTGCTGTTCTGGAGCACATCAGTCTTTCCTCAAGCGAGGTGCAAACAGTAATCTTCCAACAGAAGTAGAGAATCTCTACTTCTTTACATTGATCATACCTTGATAATGTAGTTGGCACCTTCTTGGTGGAGCAAGTGGATTGCAATGGAGAGTTAGTAAATCTGCGTGGGATGTGGGACTGTAATTGCTGTCAGACACATTTGCCTCTGGAGTGATCAGGATAGAAAAAATTAGACGGAACTGTGGAATACACATCTTTGAATTTTTAGTACCTGGTGGAGTTACTAGCATTTGCTTCTCTTAGGAGAGTGTTGTGTACTTCTCTTTTGATGAACAGGGGTGAAAAGTCAGAGATAGAATGGCTTTTTTGAAAAGAATCTCTGTCCGTTACCAGTTTAATCAGTTTATGTATTGTTTAGCTTCACTTCTGTGACAGCGTTAGTGTTAAGTGACATATTTCATGTTTTAGGAAGTTCATATATAGTTACAGAGTATATAGAGAGATCTTGTGTAGATACCTTGACTTTTTGTTTTGCGTTTCTTACCTAGGCCCAGTCTAGTTCTGTTGTATTTTGATCTGAATAAGTTTTGCTTCTGATAAATATTTTATTAAGGGGGGAAGTGGTAATTTGGATGCACAAAGGAACTTTCGGAACAAGTATTTTTCTTTTTCTGCATTTCATTTGTTTTGCAGCACTTTTCACTGATATGAGGCTAAAATAGTGTTTGAGGATTCCTCTTTGTATTGTAAAAAGCTTAGGTTGCATATGGGAAACATCAAATCTTCCAGACATTCAAGTCTGCTTCCTAAATGAGCGTCAGGAAAGAAGTATGTATTAGATATGAATCCTTTTCATATTTTGTGGTGTTTATCAGTGGGTTACAGCCTTTTTGCTGTTTTTGTAAAGGTTGCTGTTTTTGGAGTCAGTAGGTAGATTCGGGCTGGATGTGGTAGATTCAGGCTGGATGTGAGGAAGAAGTTCTTCCCCATGAGAGTGATGAGACTCTGGAATGGGTTGCCCAGGGAGGTGGTTGAGGCCCCATCCCTGGGGGTCTTTAAGGCCAGGCTGGATGAGGCTCTGGGCAGCCCGATCTAGTGGGAGGTGTCCCTGCTCATGGCAGAGGGGTTGGAACTGGGTGACCCTTGTGGTCCCTTCCGACCCTGACAGATTCTGATTCTGTTTTAGCAGAGGGCTTAGTAGTGTTGGCTTAATGGTTGGACTTGATGATCTTAAAGGTTTCTTCCAACCTAAAGGATTCTATGATTCTAAGTTTGCTGGCATGTAAGTCTGTTTGCTTTCTAGTGATAGGAGTTTGTGAGATGGTTTGTTTCTTTTGTTGTGTTGGCTATTATGTCTAGAAAGCTGTTAATATTACAGAAATAGATGTTGAGAGGAAGTTAAGGTTTGGTTTCATAGTGAAAACACTTGATGAGTTCCCAGGCTTATCTAGGTGCAGAGCTCTTTGAAGGTTTTATTTATAGTTCTTCAGATGTGATGCGCAAAAGCAGCCAGATGGTTCTTGACCTGAATCTGCATTTATGTCCCTTTTTAGTGGGCTTCTAAAAGCAATTAAGACAAGTGTTGCACTCTTTTCCTGTGGTGCATGGTATAATAAGACTTCTGAGTTCACACCTTTTTCTTCCCTAAAGCAGGGAGTAATTTCTTCCCCCTCCCCCCACCCAAAGGACACACCTGTGGTGGAAAACAGGAGGAGAACTGCTGTTCAGATTATTAGCTGTATTAAGATTCAGTAGCCTACCTTATTTTAGCTTTTCCTGGTTGGTTAATATACAATGTTACTATATAAAATAATGCCTTTGTGTCTGTATATTCCTATAGATATGCAGAAGTGTACATAGATACAGATACTCGTATGTGTATTGATACATGGAGCTAATGTAATGTAATGAAACTGATCTCCTAGAAAAAGCATAGGCAAGTTTGAGAGTTGCTGTCCTACCAGGTCACTGTTTTATCATCAGCATTGGTAGTCAGAATGAGTGTCAGCACATATAAAAATAATGAAGCAATATCCTGATAGCAAGATTCTAACTAGAATAAGAAATTATTCTTTATTGTGCAGTGTGACAGACTTCTAAGAGCTTCATCTTTAAAAGAGTGTAATTAACTAGCTAGTGCTAGTTATTATTACGCTTTTATTCCCTGTTCAACTGGATTAGGTTAGAAATACTTTTACCCAATGTCTTGGATTTTTTTTTTTAATAAATCAAGCATTAGGGCTAGTGATAAACATATTTTTTAATCTTCAAAAATCAGTGTTTAAGACAGTGTTTGGAGCACTGGATTTGTCTGTCCAGCGCTGTGTAATGCATTTTGTTTATACACCTGTACATACAGAGGTATACATACTTGGGAATATGACAGTGCATGCGTACAATTTCTGTCCTGTCTGTGCTGTGCTGAGCAGTTTTTAACTTAGTCTTTGTATTTAAACAGAATATCTTTACAAATCATGCCTTGGATGTGAATGTGAGATGGTTAGCTGTGCTGTACTTTAAAAATGGAATCGATCGCTACTGGAGACGGGTTGCACCACAGTAAGTTCTGATATTCTCCCACTCAGCCTTCTGCAGTAGGTATTCATACTTGCCAAACTGGAAACCAACAAATTCCTTGGTCAATAGAAGTTACTTTAAAATTTACAGTGAAACTGATGAAATTATTTCAACGTTGGGACTCGCTAAGGAACCAATCTGTTTTTTGTGTCACTGCTTACAGCTCGGTTCATATTTTTCTTCAGAAAACAGAGTTAGAGGACTGTTTCATAGAGAGCAGATTTTGAAATGGTGTTGTAATTATGATCATGTTAGCACTTGGACTTTCTCATAGTGGATGATGTGAAAGGTGGGAGGTCTCTTAGAAGAGGTTATTAGGGAGACATTTCACTTAAGCTCATTCCTAATAAATACTGAATGTATACATGATAAAGAGGCAGTAGCTATCATGGTGACAAATTCTAGTTTTATGTTCTCATGGGGCTTCTGATAACACGTGATGAAATTCTCCAAAGAAGATAAAAATCTGACCAGTATTGTTGAGCACCATTTGCTTAGAAGTTTCAGTGATGTTGTAATTTCTAATACAGAATTGTATACTTCAGTGTTCTTTGTGATATTTTTTTTTCCTTTTTCCTTTAAAAGTTAGATGTCATTTCAGAAGGAGTTTCAATTTTCCTTCACTGTTTCTAGGAAATCAGAAAGACCTGGAAGTGTTTGGTCTGTCTTTTAAGTGCTAGTAATATAAATAGGTGAGACATCGCTATAGTGTCACCTAATCACTAAATCACTGTATTAGTAATAGTGTCAGGTTGTGTAGGGTGTAAATTGGAATTCCAGATGCAGTTTTTATGGATCATGAATCTAAGCTGGTTCACAAGGTATGGCATGGTTTTCATTGTGTTCTATATTTGAGATAGTTCAGTGTGTTTTGTCTTGACTTTGTAAGCTTTTACAAAAATAGTGAAAAGTGGTGAAATTCTGCATTTGCAGGACATTTTAATTAATGCAGTACTCCTTCATTATTACATGAAGCACTAGAGTTTTTTTTCTATGTGTGCTACTATACAATTATACTAGTAATACTGAGAAAAGAATTTTAAATACTATTGGTTTTCATTTAAAATTAAATAATTTTCTGACAGTGCCCTATCTGAAGAAGAAAAAGCTACCTTGCGTGCTGGACTTATCACCAACTTTAATGAGCCAGTGAATCAGGTTAGTGGTGAACCATTATTACTCTCTGTGCAAATGGTGTTATTGGTATATATTTTGTTTTCACTCTTTACAAAGTGTTTAATAATAAATAATGAATTTGGAAAGTTACAATTTGTGTGTTGCCTTTTAGACAGATCTTTCTGTAGAAGTGAAATCTTTGTCCATAGAGTGCAAGCCATAGAGTCGTGGAATCATCCAGGATGAAAACAGCGTGTTTTGTTTCTTTTTTTTTTGTTGCAGTGGCAGTTTATGTGGTATTTTGGTGTTTATGCAGCTGTTTGGTGAAATAGTTCAGGGAACGGTTGTAGCTCAAAAATAAACACCTTTTCCTGAGTGATTGTTCTTTTTTCATCTGTCTCTGTTCCCTGGTCTGACTTCCAGTACAGCAATACAAGGAAATGGTGGTAGCAGGCAGGAACTGTTGAGAATGCTGCTGCATAAGCCCACCTAAGCAGCATTGCTGTTACATATGTAATCACAGCATTAGTGAATTTAAGTAGGCATAGTAAACTTCAAGTAAAGTTTCAGCAGCATTTTGTCTTGTCTTACATAAAGTGACTAAATTTAAGCTACTATTTTTATTAGAATAAGGTTGTACTGTTAAATTGAGTATAGTGTTAACGTTAGAGACTCGGAATAAGCGTATGCTAGATGAATCAGTTTGCCTTCTGCTCACTTATTCTTGCTTATGCAAGTATGAGATTTTGCAAGGAAGTACTTGCAAATATTTTAAGCTGGGTCTTTTTCAAGAAAATACAGATATTATTTGCTTAAGTTAAAGGTTTTATTTCAAATGCTTTTTTTTTTTAAAATGCAGTAAACACAGAAGATATGTTAAAACTTGTAGTGTAAGTATAGTTTCAATGTAAAATATATGACCGAATGTTACTTGTTTCTTTACTTCAAAAATAACTATGCAGTATGTCATGTTGAACATGAAGTGCATGTCATTCATGCTAATACTAGGTAGTATAAAATGTATCAAACATTTTATTATTAAGTGGTTGTATGATATTTACATTTCTAAGAACCTAATGTTAACTGCTTTAAATTGTACACCTCACAAGGGAATTGTAAACTTACAATTAACAACTGAATTATAAAACAGTTCAAACTTTTTTTTATCAATAATTTTTCCATATGACCGTTAATATTTAATCAGTTTGTCTGAAAAGACAAATAAGGTATGTTTTATAGTTTTAAATTTCACTGCTGATGAGCAGTTCTGCAGCTCTGTGACTACACGTGCAGGCTGAGATTGGAACCTTTTCAACTGACATTTTAAAGACTACTAGCTTTATGCATTTCCTTGTGTACTTATTTTTGTGATGCAGTCTTTTAAGATGTGGATGATTTTGATTTATATTATGCCCGCAGCTTAAATGATTGCCCAAACAATTGTTGTGATACTGAATTATGTTTACAGAGTTCATGTCTTCTTCTTTCTCCCTTGTTCCAAGTCTGTATTGTACATATCTGGAGGTTCCTTTCAGAGGCACCTTTAGTCCCTGCTCTCCTTGATATATCTGAGTTCTGGTATCTCTTGTTTCTGATGACTGCTCTTTTCCAGATGCAGACACTTCCTAACACATTTGCTGTTTGCTTAAACTTTCTGCATCACTGAAGATAGAAAATGTATGACCCTTGTATTTATAAAAAGAAAAAAATTAAGAATTAGACATGGTATTAAGAACTGACTTGGGGGGGTGGGGGTACAACAGAATGTACCATATGTTTGCAGCATAATTTCCATGCTCTCTGAAGGTGTTTATGATATGGAGGGAAGAGAAGAACAAAGTACTTTTTGAAATGTGTGACAGCGGGTGGTTTTTTTGACTTAAAAAGCCAGTCCTCAAGGGAAAAGTGCTTTTTCTATCCCTGGAGAGGTTGCTTCTTAGGTCATGCATGGAGAAGAGCTTATTTTCACCTTTGATCCAAAAATAAGAGTCCCAGCTCCTCCTGGGGAGAATGGTGTAATTTTTCGGAAGCAATTCTTCTCCCTAGGTAAGGAGGAATCAGCATTGTAGGAAGTTTTTTGGGTGGTTTGGGGGAAGTTTTTGTGGAATTGCAATGAAGTGGCTAAGGAGGCAGTAAAGGAGGACGTAGCTATTCTCTCTCTCTGCCTGTAAGTTGTTTGGATTCCTTTTAGTAGCATAAGAAGGTGACTTCTTCTCTATGCTGGAAGTGTGGTTGTAGATGTAACGTAATGTTTAAGGTGAGTGTATCTGCTTCGTTAGTCCAGTCAAAGACCTTTCCAATACAAACAGGATGACACGGGGAGAATAAGAACGTGAAGGTTTTCATTACTTGAGGTGAGGTTATGAGGCTCTGTACAGAATTAATTAAGGACTGTTTAGGGGAAGGGAGTTGTGGAGCAGCAAAGGGGAATAGGAAGAAAGAGGATATAAGAAGGGCCAGTCATATGTAAACCTTGGGTGCTCAATACCCATGTCTGAATGAAACCCGTGGCTGATCACCGCCATCTCCTGTTTTCTGATTTCGCTATCTTTTCGTGTGATCTCACTCTGTTCATTGTGTGTGCGTGTGCTGTGAGGACTAGGTGCCAACTACTGGCAAGACTAGTGTGAGTGGGATTTGGTGCCAGCCACCAAAGCCAGATGGTGGGGATGGTGTAGGTGCCCTGGGCCTGTGTTGCAAAGCTCTAGAGCAAGTGAGAGTCTCAGCCTTAGACACTGGGGTGGGACCTTGGCTTACAGGCACATGTGCATTGAACGAGGGCACCTCTGTGTCATAAAGTTAAAACTCAGTAGCTGAAATAAGGGTGATATGCATTCAGGTTTTATTTGTCTGTTTCTGCCTTGTACATTTCCTATATGGTGTTTGACTCTGTGGATATGTGTTTTGTTTTGATTTTTTTGCAGATAGCAACACAAATCTCTGTACTGATTGCCAAAGTTGCCAGAGTGGACTGCCCAAGGCAATGGCCAGAACTTATACCCACTCTTCTGGAATCTGTGAAGGTCCGGGATGATCTTCGACAGCACAGAGCGCTACTCACTTTTTATCATGTTACAAAGACCCTGTCGTCCAAACGACTTGCTGGGGATAGGAAACTTTTCTATGATGTAAGTCATGTGTTGCAATATCATAGAGCTTGCAAGCCACATGTTGTCCAGGCTTGCCACTTCCTGTGGTCAACAGGCAGTGTGTTAATGGCAGGCATGTTGACTTTACTGTCTGCCTTTGAAACAGAAGCGCTCTTACTTCGGTGAGTGTATGTACAATAGGAATAATAATAACTGGAAGTCAGTTTCTGGGTGAAATATTTTCGAGATCTTAATTTCGCATGCAGCTTGAGTGTTCTTAACCTCTGTTAAGAAGCAGAGATTTATCTGCAGAACAGTATCTTTGTATCAGACTTATGTTATTGTGCCATACAGCAGATGCTGTTATATGTGACTTTGCAGTGTTTCTGGAGGTGTGCTCTGGATTCAAAATTCAGTGTAGTCTTCAAAAATCCTGCTGGGGCTTAGGCTTCTGTACAACTTTAGTTTTGGCTTTTATTGTCAGTAGGAATGCGTTTGAGGTTTTTACCGACCAACTTCTTACCCCAGGTCAATTTAAAGGAGAGATGTGAATGCAAATGCCAAATCTCATGCAGCTCACATTCTCCATTGTGAGAATCCATTGATTAGAAAACAGGCTTACCTTTGTCTGCAGAATGTTGCATCTAAAATCGCATTTTGAGTTAGGCAACGATGTTGTACAGTTAACTCAATTTAATGAGTTAAACGTCTTTTCCAAACATGTTACATTTGCATTTTCAAAATTTTATTTTATTTCTCTTTTTAAAGAAAATATTATAGTGCAGATGATGAAAATTATTTCTGAAGGTTTACCTGTTTATAAAGCAAAAACTTGCTGGCTGTGCAGTCTACTACAAAGCTGAATTTTAATTGTGAGGAGTCTGAGAAACAGAAGGCTGGCACTTTTAATAGGACAGGACTGAAATGATGTTTTGTTGGTGTGTGATGTGTGTGTAAAGGTATAGTGTTTTCTCTCTGCCATGTACAGGTATGGATGAATATAATTTTTATATAGGAGATACTTGCTTATATTTTGAGATTTTCTAGGGCATTGTGTGTGATTTGAATAACGCGTGCTTTGGAACATTCCAGATGTTAATTCCAAAGCAATAAAGGGCAAACAAGGTAATGACTTCTTTTCCAGATCTGTTCTAAATCAAGATGTTGCTTATATAGCCTGGTTATGCAGCTGAAAACATTAAAAACATTGATAACGAGATTGATCAGGATATGGCAAAAATTGCAAAACCTGATCCCAAAGCCCTTTCTTCATCAAATAGCCAAATCTATACCATCTCAGTAGAGGGACAGAAGGAATTTAGGGGCCATAAGGTCCCAAATTCATTAACATTATGTCCAACAGTACTTTTGCTGAATTTCCATTATTTTTGCATTTATTACTGGGTTCAGTCACCTTCAGTCATCTTCATTTCCAGGAAACGTTAAGTTTGCGTGAACCTTTTTACCCTGTGGAATGACATCTTTCCAGCATGGAATTTTCTTTGTATATTCTTATTTTCATAGAGTGAGACAACTTCCGACATGTAAAAAAAAGGCTTAGAACAACTTTTTTTAGATTTGTAAGGCAGTTCTTGCCAAAAATATCACTGAAATTTAATTTTAATAAGCATAGTCTTAAAAAAATTTAACCCTGCATAAAGTTGTGCATATGTTCAGTATCCAAGGTTCCTCTATCATCCGCTTTGTGAATTAAAATTTTCAGTGCATCCAGTTTCACTCTGTTGGGAATACAGTGAGTGTGCAGTTTTTTGAACTTTAGGTGGGAAAAGGAAATTTTCTGAGCATCTGGCACTATAGGTCTCACATTTAAGGATTAATTTTTTTCTTAAAGGCAAACATGGACAACTTTGAAGGGTTCTTCTGTCTTCTGGCAAAGTGAACACGTGTCTGTTGGGTGGCATGTGTCTTCTCTTGGACAGTCAAAAAACCTTTCTTAGGGAATGGAGCCATTTGAAGCTAAAAGTTCTAAAAGCCTCAATAACGGCTTGCAAACTTTCTTGATGCTTTCAGATAAGCAGTCACAAGTTCAATTTTTTTATTTTAGTACAGCTTTGGAAACATTTGATCATTTTTTATGTAATGTGGTACTCAAAGATTACAAGGTCATGGTTACAGATAAGGCATCCCTCATTGAGCTCTGCTGCCTGAGGTTTAAAAAGAAATATGTTAGTGTACAGACAGTGATACCCTGACTCGTGAATGCGTCTTACATGTAACTTCATCTTTCCAGTGAATAGTACCATTCTGATTTTAACTACATTAATGATCTTCAAGGTGGAGCTGGCTGCTTTAGTACAAATAGAAAAATGAAATATCTGGCTGTATACCACTGGTGATATGCTTATAAACGTCTATTTTCGTTTGAGCCTATTTTTCTGGATTTAGTCAGTTAAATGAATATGGTGGCTCTTGGAAGTAAACCCAGTGAGTTTTATTTTTCTGTCTAATAAGAATGTACTATTACTTTCAGGAATAAATTGATTTTGTGTGTTAAAACCTTGTAGCATTTGAACATTTTTTTTAATATATAATAGCCCATAACACCTATTGGGGAAGAGGTATCCTGAATTTACTGCAAAGATTCAGGTTCAGCAAAAATACCGGTTACAGGTTTTTTTTTCCCCCTGACTCATTTGATATTAAGCTTCGGAGTTTTCCTGTTGTTTCTGGACCCTAGTTTTGAAAGAATGCTGTTAAACTTTTATTTTTTTTCACTGAAACTGAAGATCTGCACAGCTTCTATCTTAAGCTAGAAGCACGTTTCT
>NW_008584539.1:0-1303 GCF_000691845.1 Merops nubicus | reverse complement strand
CTCTGCACAGCAGAGAAACGACTGCTCTGACCGCTCCGTGCAGAGGCCACGTCCCCGAGGAGGGGCTGTGCCGGGCCCCCGGACCCGCGGGGCCCTTGGGGGGCTGCTCCCACCGCCCGCTCCCCTCAGCTGCTGGGCCAGACGTTTTCACAGTGAGAGCTCCGTGAACTCCCTGAAGCCGACAGTCTTTAGGCCGTAGAGAGGTATCGAGGGCCGGGGTGAAGTTGCTCATGACACACGAGCAGGTTCCAGTTACAATACTCCTACGATGGACGCGTTTCAGTTTTGTGCCAAGTTAGCTTACAGAAAAATACATTTCTTCCCTTGAATTTACAGTAGTTAAAACTACAGTTTGAATACCATATTAAAAAGGGGTAGTTTATTCTTCAACAAAACATCTTGGGTTTCTTTTCTTAAAAAAAAGAAAAATAATTAAAAAGGACGCTAAAAGCAATCACCCCCAGCACAACGCAACGGCACAAAGGAAATCATGATGGGTACAGCTCCTAGGACATTAACTCCAAGCATTTGTTCTGGTGCTCAAAAAGGCACTTAAAGATAAGAAAACAACTGTATTAAAAACCCACAACAAAATAAAACAAAGGAAAACAAAAGGCAATAATTTAATAGAAAGACACTGGAAGAGGTACCGTACCTTCAAAAGTAAGAGGAAAAAAAAAAAAAAAACAACCTCTAAGAAACATGGTTTTGCTATCAAGTCATCTTTCAAAGTATATAAAAACACCAGAAGACTGGCAAAGTGAATGTTCTCCAGGAACTAAACGGAAAAAAAAAAACCAAATCCTTACTGGCAAGGAACAGAGAGCTCTCGTGCCAAACGGGTTCCCTCCCTGCCCCTGAAGGCCGTTGCTGGTTCCTCGCTAGCCCAGACCGACTGGTGGGACATCTGCTGCCAAAACGAGGCGCTGACCCGGGGGAGAGCCAGGAGAACGAGCGTGGATGTGAACCCCCCGTGGCCACTGCGGGTGTCACCTCTGTTCAGGGCCCGGGACGTCAGCACCGTCCCCCCGCGTCCCACGGAGGGACACCGAGGGCACTGCCACAGGCAGCCCCGCGCCCACCCCGCACCCCAACTTGGCTTCGCTGCTTTACTTCTTTTTGTTATTATTATTACTATTATGGGGGTTTATTTTTACATTGAGCTACCTACTAAGTGCAAAGATTTGGTGAGTGGCGTTGGCTTTATCTAATCTCAGCCTATTTTTTGTACAGTTTACATGTTAACAGTTACTTTCCAGCATTTAAGCAAGTACAGCACTATGTACAGAGAGCGGCAGGGGCA
>NW_008584538.1:0-7557 GCF_000691845.1 Merops nubicus | reverse complement strand
GGGCAGCGCGCCCCACCGCGCGGCTCCCGCGGGTACCGCACCCCCAGGCCCCAGCCAAAATCTGCTCCTCCTGCCGGGTTAAACCTCCCGTGCCCGGCAACGAGGGCTGCACTTCTGACCCGCAGGTGATGGGTCTCAAACAGCTCTTTTAGATATCATCTTTGAACTACTGGACTCGCCTGCTTTAGTTTGAAATAAGCGTTACAGCTAGACAGCAGTTTACATACTCAAGTAAAACAAAACATCCCGGCACAAAAATTCCAGATCCAGAATCCAAAGGCAATGAATGCTGTCAAAAAAAATGCAGACAGATTTCTTATGACCCACCTTTTTATTTATAAATGGGACAAACCTCTTCGGCTTGAGCTTCTTCCCTAAATAACTGCCCTGCAAACCAGACCTGAGATCTGGAAGTTAACTTTGAGTAATCCATTAAAAACACCTGATGGGACAGTTAACTCTCCTGTTTTCAGTATGGGCAGAACACACATTGCTTCACTTCAGCACTATTTTCAAGGAAGTCACCAGCAAGTTACCACTGGTTTTGAGTAGTGAAAAGGTTATAAAGTAGCAGCAAGAGGAATTAGTACTGGCTCAGGCAAGCTCTTAAATTGCTGCATCACAGAAGATCCTGATGCTTCAGAGTGTAATCAGAGACTTTGCCACTCCAATAATCATAACAGGAAGGACACTAGTTAAAGCTTTCTTCCTAGATGTTACAGAACACTACCTTATGAGCTTCCTGTTTCTGCCTATGTTACACTGACAGTTTATTCTAGTTGCCCTTTTCAGTCCTTATTAATAGTGTCAGAATAGAAATAGGCAAATGAGAGTAAAGAAAGCTCACTGGCTCCTAGTAACTTGGAACTATTTTGATGAAACTCAATTTTGAATGCTTGCATTAAATATATTAAAAGCCATGACTTCAGAGTGGGTGGATTTGTTAATGCTATATAAAACATGAAATTACCTTTATAACATTATTTGGGAAAATGTGTGCTATTTTCAAATGGCTTTTCACCCTCAAGCAAGTAGCAGAAATGTGGGAATCCATCTCCTTTAATCACAGAATTCTAGGGTCACAGCAAGACAGACATCAACTATGACTATCCTAAATAATATCAGCCAACCTATTCCTAGACTAAACTAGTGCCCCAACACAGACATGGGCCCCTTTCTGTTCTGCAGCTTGGAGAACACCAGAATTTTGGTGAGGTGTCATTCACTCATAGACCACTGCTCACTTTGTGAGCTAGAACCCCACACAACTCAAAAGTGTTTGACCCATACACTTAAATCTGTACTCCAAGATTTAGGCTCTGTGTGCTGATCCCTTGCTATAAATATGCTTTGTTTCAACACTCCTGGAGTTTTTCAGTAATGAGGTATATAAAGACACTGTGGTTCGGTTCATCAGGATGTCCCACTAAATCTACGAGCTTAGCACAGCCAGCCTCCTCTCAAGCAGAGAATTCCACCAGGTTTAACTTCACACTGTTACAGGCAGCCAAGCGAGCTCTCAATGAGAAAGAGGAATTAGTCTCTGAATCTGTTTCTGATTTTGGCCACTTGCAGAGATAATCAGAAGTGTTACAGGACACGTGTAAGGGAGAACTGCTTCACGCGATGCTCCTGTTGGGAAGAAGATTCTTAAAGGCAAACTTCTCAGCTTGCTGCAAAACTCCAACACACATAAAACCAGCCTATAAACTAAGGCACCCATGTGAAAAACCAATCAAAGCAGTGGCAGATTTGCTTTTCAGTTACTTATGAGACTCTGCTGCCAATTCCCGTTTCAGCAGGCCCAGTTAACTGCTGGTACTCCCACTGCAGGTCAGGACAGCAGCTAGCTTCTACCAGACTGTGCTTCTGCTTCAGGAGGGCAACAGCTGAGCCGTTTGTCTCTGGTAGGTCTTCTCCAGCAGCTCAGACTAAGGCTGTCAGTAACACAACAGAACCACTCCTAAAGGAAAAGGACAGACGCATTTTGTGGCACTTGAGCTCGCAGGCCTTGGGGCAGATGTCAGCCTGCCTGGCACGCAGATCTCCAGTCACTGCAGAGAAGTGCTCTCCAATGTTACCAAAAATGGTTTTCTATCAAGATCCAAGTGAGAAGTAGCAAAACATTTCCTCTGCCATTTTACTGCACTAATGCCTTTGCCTTACCTGTTTTGCACATGTGCTAGTTCAGCAACTCTTCCACTACAACCTTCTGGGCCTGGACAATTAAAAACTCTCAGCTTTACCATGGAACTGGGGACAGTAAATGGCCCAGCACCACATCCTGCTTTGGAGAGGGAGATTACAGGCAGTAACACTAGTCCTGCTACTCCAGAGATGAGTTTTTGTGGACTTGGAAGTACCCCTGAAGATCACAAAGCAAAGCTCACAGCAGCTACACCAGCCTTTGCATCTCAAGTGTTTCCAACAGTTTTGTAGGACTTCTACTGAGGCTGGTACCTGTGTGCAGCAGGTGAGCAGTAAAGATGAGACCCCACGTACCCCATGAAACACCAGCAACTTCAGGGCTTTTTTCCTTAAGTTCTGCAGTAGTGATATGCCTTTTCAGCTTTCCAGACTCAGTGTGTTTGAGCAGTGCACTTTCAGCAGTGAGACAGCTTGAAGACAAGAAAGCCATCACACCTAGTGATGCAGCAGCAGAGTCAAGCCAGCAGCATTAACCAAGATATGCACAGGTAAATTAGTAAACACTACAGCAGGAACCTACAATATGAAGTTAAAGGAGGATGGTGCAGCAAGAAGGCTCAATGTAATGTTAAGTGGGAGTTTTCTTTTCACAGAAAAACTGTACAACATTCCTGATTTTCATTAAGGAGTTTCAGGTCCCACATACCACAATTCAGGTTCTGACTAGCTAAAAGAAAGACAGAACCCCACAACCCCACAGAACTCCAACTTGCACCAACTTAAAAGTTATTCCTTTACAACAGTATTGCAGAATGGCAGGCCACGCTTTCTGCTACCATGTAGCAGAAGAGTCAAATAATTAAATACTCAAGTAGGAGTTACACAAACATGCAAGTTAAAAGGAATAAATGAAATGCTCCACTTTATTAAGAAACCAAAAATACAAAACTGAAGAGTTCAAGGCTTCATGTACTCAAACACTACTGAAAAATGGCATCTTAAACTTAGTTTTGTTTACTAGCAGTACTAATATTGACCAAGATTAACCTCTACCAGGTAGGCAAGTGTTAAAAGTTGACATTTCCCACCATTTGTGCTGTAATAAGCTAGTTTCAAATTAAGAACTTGGTGCAGTTACAGTAAAGTCTAGGTATTTATATAAATGTGGCTTTACTTAATATGCTCTTTTGTAGACAAGAGCTTTTCAGCCCAAATTACAGCTGTTTTCTAGTTAGTGAATTTTAAGATGCTTAGAGTTTAATCAGCTATAGCTCTACTGAATGATGTTCCATGCAAAGACACAGCTTTTAAGTCACCTAAAGACCTAGATGTCATTTGTTTCTGGCTACTAAAAATACAGAGCTTTGAAGGCATGTTGTAGAACATAACAGAAGAGTTCAGAGACCATATCTAATGGGAGCATATGCAAGCTGAACTACTCACTCCTCGCCAGACACCCTGCAGACCAAAACCATTCCCATGGGAATGTGGATCCAGACACTTAAGTCAGGTGCCCATTGCTTTAGTTTTACCTGGTAGTTAGTTCAGCTTTCCTCGGGTGCTTTAATATACTTCAGGAAATCAAGGGAAAGTTAATTGTTAGCTCTGACTTAGCAAGAATAGCATAACATGAGAAGCAAGGAGAACAGAGAATGAGAAATGCAGCAGACAACCAAGTATTAGCCTCCACTGAAGAACAGAAGACACTTTGAAGAGTTTTCCTAACAATGCATGAAGTTCACTTGCTTAGAGATACTTGAAATACAACTTTATTATCTAAACAAAAAAAAGAATGGGAATGACAGAAACAAGTTTTACCACTTAACACTCTGATGTGACTGCAGCAGTCTTATATTTGAAACTCAAAAGGGGAAGTAATTGCAGTCCAAAAAACAGCTAAATATGCAGGTCCAAAATATGAAGTTTGTTTTGGTGTTTTTTTTTCTTTTTTTTTTTTTTAAACTGCCACATTCACTCCGAAGCCCATTCATCTCTTTCAGCATCCCAAAGATTAAGCACATGTTCTGTTCAGCTAGATAATAAAGTGGCAAACACGCTGCACCACTGACATCACAGGACAGTTGCCTATAAAACTAGACTTCTGACGCTGGGCTCCAGCTTCATCCCTCACAGGTCATCATCTTCATCTGGCAGTGCAGTGGTTTGAGCAATCTGGAATACAGAAGTTACACTTAAGAACCGTTCTTCAGTTATGTGCCCCAGGAGTCTGATCACCAGTTATTGGGCAACCACCAGACCTCTGTGCCCTTTCTCACTTACCTGTAGGTCTTGCTCATACTGTGCTGCCAGTGCTGGGTCCATAACAACTTCAGGTGGTGCAAGCGCAGGCATGGCAACAAACTCCAAGTTAGGGTCTCCAATTAGCTTCCTAGCAAGCCAGAGGAAAGGCTTCTCAAAGTTGTAGTTACTCTTAGCTGAAATGTCGTAATACTGCAAAAAAGTACACATACACATCACTAAAAAAGGCACTTCTAGTTGATATTTAGGGCATACAAGATAAACAAGCACAATCAGCTCTGCTTTTACAGTAGTTTTGGTTTTGACTACATTACTTGTTCACACTCTCAGGAACAGTTATGATCTGTCTAGAAACGTCCAGCTTCAGGCAAATGGGCAGAAATTGGTAACTGGAAGTAAGCTATGCAGCCTCCTCAAAGACAGACCCTTCCGGAGGCAACAGTGCATCTGCCCTCTTCCTGGAAGTCCTTGGTTCTGTCTCATCTGACGAGATCCTGAGCAGTGAGACGCAAACGCACACAAGCTCTTTAAGAATTTATCAGAGCTTCTGCTCAAGACCAGTGATCATCTTTAACACCATCACTTCCCCCTTCCCCAAATTTAGGTGCCAGCAGGATGCAAAGCTGAAACAGTACAGCATGTAGCGACAAAGGCAGGATGCTCAACTACTGCACAGAGCCCAACTGCAGTCAAAAGACCCAACAAATCCAACTCCTACAAACCCATGCCAACATACCTGCAGATTCTTCTTCCTGTGGAAGACGATAGATTTTGCCTTGACTTTTCTGTCCTTAATATCCACTTTGTTGCCACACAACACTATAGGGATGTTTTCACATACTCGTACCAGATCTCTGTGCCAATTAGGTACATTCTTGTAAGTAACTCTTGATGTTACATCAAACATTATGATGGCACACTGAGCTGCAAGAAGAGAACAGTCAAGAAACACATCACCAGTGATCTGCTGAGGAGGTAACCCACAGAAATCCCACATTAAGGTTAAGTGTCTGCATTAACTTTTCCCTGTGCTTCACAAGCCCATATTCTGTTACCAAGTTCAATTCACAAGTCTACAGAACTCTGCCTGTGACCACATCATCTCACTTCTTTAGTGCCAAATCTTAAACATCAGCTAATTTTATCAGTGCAACTGCCCACTGTCTAACATGGTTGGGCACAGCACAAGAATATACAAAGATTACAAAGGTCGCCTCTGATTTACACAAGTGTTTGACAGAATCAGTTAACATCTAACTAATTTCAGATATCCTCTTGAGGCTTTCAGATATACTGAGAGCTTGTATGAGTCCATATCTCAGGATGCCCTTGTCCAAAGTTTTACCAATAAAACGTGGGCTTGACTCAATCCTAATACTTTTAAACAAGAAGCAGCATCAAATTTTAACAATCCCTTGCAGAACTTTAGCAGGTGACTGCATCACACATAAAACACAGCTTGGTCAAGCAGAAGTAAGGGACACTATGAGTACTACTTTAGAAAGGCTACTAAACTCCAACATGGAGATCTACAACTATGCCGTGTCCAAAATCTTGCAGTTTCTGTTCCAGGTCCTGGCCTCAGCACACTATGTTAACACACATGAGAATCTGTAGTAAATGAAGCACATACTTGCCATCTCTTAACTGCTGAGTTCCGTCTGCAATATGCTGTCATTTAGAGGAGCACTATTACTCCTCACCCATACCAAAGCCTGCAGCAGCATACTGAAACACTGTCTATAACATCCCTGCTCAGCACAAAGGAAGTTACTGCATCTATTGGAGAGTCTCAACACCCAGAAACCAGCTCACCACTGCACGTCACACCTACAGCTGTCCAAGTTGTCAACATGAACAGAATGAAGGATTGAACTGTAAGATGTACAAAATATCCCCCACATGCACACCCATCTTACCTTGGATGTAATAGCCATCTCGCAGGCCACCAAACTTCTCCTGGCCAGCTGTATCCCATACGTTAAATTTAATAGGGCCTCTGTTGGTATGGAACACCAGAGGATGAACTTCAACACCCAGCGTTGCTGCAGTGAGAAAAAGCAGGTCACTTGGCAAGGCAAGAACTGCACTTTTAACTGTAAGATGAGATCTCAACTGTTTCTTCAGACATACCTACATACTTCTTTTCAAATTCACCAGTCAAATGACGCTTTACAAATGTGGTTTTACCAGTGCCACCATCACCAACCAGGACAAGCTGTTCATAGATAAAGACAAAACAAGTCAGAGAAACACTTCTAGAAACATTTATTACTTATTTTAGTGTAATTACTAATTTTTACTATGAAGATCTAGTCCTACAAGCAGCTGTAAACAAAGGACTGAATTCCCCACAAAGCAATTCACTGTACTAGGACCAAATTTGTTAAGCCTATCATACTATAACTCCCTAGTTATCTAGTAGCTGTCTGCTCTCTGGATTTATCTACCTCCTGTAGCTGAAAGCTAACAAGAACAACTCATCTAAGCACCCAGCTCAGAGAAACCCACAGTAATCTTACAAAAAAAAAAAAAATAATCACCCACAATGAAACCAACCAACCCGCAGCACTACTAACAATTGGAACACTCCAGCCAAGTTCTCAGAAACACAAGTAACAACTTCTAATGAAGCAGTCTTAAGGAATTCTAGCTGCTAAGATAACAAAAACTAGAAAAACCCACAACCCGCCCAAAACACCAGAAAATTCTGTCCTGAATTTAAGTTCTCTTCACTAAATAGTTGAAACCACAGCCAACAGACTATTCTAATTCACTCTAAGCACTTTTGGCTGTGAACTTCTTAAATATAAAAATCATTCTACAGGCAAAGCATCACTAAAATTAATTACACTAAGCTACAAAGATCCTCATATTAACACAGTGCAAGAGAATCTTTTCTGTAAAAGTTATATGCAATACTACAATAAACTAACTGCAGTGTTAAAAAAGACAAGCACTCTAAAATTAAACCTACCGTCCACGTTGGCACTCGAGAGTCGCTTTGCGCTACTTTTCTACCGAAGGAAAAAAAAGACGACGAACCCACTCCCTTACCTTAAACTGCACTTGGGGCTCTCCTTGGGCGGCCATGCTGGGTCTGCAGGGGAAATGGCAGCATGTGAGCTCACAACAGGCGAGCCGATTCAA